>NW_019735578.1:842343-850163 GCF_002891405.2 Cryptotermes secundus | reverse complement strand
AAAATTGCTTTTAACATGTCAGTTCAACCAAGGAAAACATTATGATATGCACTGAAATTTTCGGCGGATATTTGGAAGGGGTGGATTGGGTAATGCAATTTATATGCCATGGAATACGGTAGTTCCATACTTCAAGGAGTGTAGATAAACATTCAGAGGCACATTCTACTGGAAGTGATAAGGAGAGAGATAAATATCCAGCAAAACGGCAACCAAACATTGTTTTGCTAATAATGGCTTGGAAATCTATTTCAAGATACTCATGCTTTAGTACTGATACCACAGAAACTGATATACAAATGCTTCATAACATATGTTAACATAAGAAACCTACACAAAGAGACGCAGAAAATTGGCGACTCTGATCGTTGCCAACATTTCTGTGTACACCAGAACTGTCAACACAGGACTGATGGTAACACTGACGAGTTACTGCGAAGCCAATCACCTGACTACATAATTCAATACTTTTGTAACGAACGGTCATTGGGATTCAGTTTAACACTGCTGATATTGTTAAAAGAAAGAACCAGTTCGAGAAATAGCAATGGCATTTAGAAACACAGGGAACAGTGAGTAGTAAGTAAAAGTAAAGCAATCCCTGTACCAGGCCGTGGAGGCACAAGAGGGTTGTGAGACGTTGAGGGTCCCACATTATCTAGACAATCGGCTCAAAGAAGGCGGTAAGGATGTCAGTCTTACGCGCCGGCCGCGCTTTACTTCCCAGGAAAATTATTTAATTAATTCCTGGTACTCATTTCTGTTCGAGGCCGAGTAAACCGCAGGGCCTAATGCAGCTGGAAGGATTAGGTCAACTGGAAAAAATCCAATGACCTCATCGGGACTTAAACCCGGGACCTTCCGGCTTGTAGCATAGCCCCTCAACCAACTACGCTACCGCGTAGAGTTTCATTGAGGTAGGCCCAAATTGGGGCTATAGCGCTAAAGGAAAAAAAAATATATAGTACAGTATACAAATCAAATACTGTCCTTGTGCTGACAATTTCACTCTACAAGACAAATGGGCCTTCAACACCATTCTACAAAGAGAGTACATTTGTCTGCTTAACAGGACGGGCGGGACAAGGTCATTTGAGCCTATGCGACGAACATATTTTCACACTGAGATTACACAAAACTAAAAATCTAACGATACACATCCACGGGAGCTAGTGCAGCGTCGGAAAGCTCTGAAGTCTTCTCCGCGAATGACTTTACGTTAATTCATTGCAGATAACAGACGCAATATTGCAAAACTAACACTACTCAATTATATTTCGTTACAATTTCACCGTATCGAAAAATATTCCAAATAAAATTCGCAGACTTTAATAATATCTATATTTTACGTCAGTCAGATGTAGCACGCCAAAAAACTATAACTTCTGAATCGCAATTTCTACAAAACAGGTGTTACGCTAGACCGACTGAAGACAAAATTTAAATCACTGGACAGTTTTTAGTGAGTTTATCCTTTTTTTTAAACGGATAGTCCTAGGTATATGACCTATTTAACGATGCTGTTAATAGTGGAAACAATACAAAAATGTAAAGACATCCCTGTAACAGGTCGTGAAAGCCCATAGGGTTCTGAGAAGTCGAGGCTCGCACCAGTCACCTCCCGCATACAAGTCAGAAGTCATCGCCTAAGTCAACTTGCTAACTGATTCGTCGTACAAAACTTGGTACGAGTCTGTGACATACAAACCCCGTGTCGAGGCGGGTTAGAATAGAATTTCTCCACCGTAACCCTGTTGAGTATCAGAAGGCGATGAAAAGGGAATCCCGTGCCTCGGGGCATTACCGTGCCATCCTGTCACTGGGAAACATAAATACAGAGACCTGGCCATCCAGGTTGGGGGGGGGGGGTTGAAATCAAGACTACAGACCTTCCTCTGTAGAGAAATTACTGTTGCGAAATTCAAAAAATTGAAAACCGGACGGTCTATCTGAAAGAATCTTCTAAGGGAGGCTATGGCTCAAAAAGGGCTGTTTTACCAATGATAATGACGATTTGGCATATAAGAAAGCTAATAATATTTCTAACTTTCATCCGAAACAATTCTGTGGTAAATATTTAATTACATAAGCGAATAAATCGAATCTGAGTCCATGCAGTGTGACTGGTTTTGTAACATTAGTAAATGATTGTTCTAGGCGAGACTGACCGAAAAACAGAAGAGGATGTAATAGGTAGGGCAAGAGAGAGAGAGGAACCAGCATCTCCGTGAGGGGGAGAAGGAAGTCGGACCCAGAGCTGTGGGAGACCCGGATCCGTTTGGACTCATAACCTCCTTCCTCCAGCAAGTGCCCCCGGTTGGCCGTATGATAGCAGGTCCCAGCACCACGCTCATCCACACAGACGTATGTGGAATTAACAAGCAGTCGGGAATCCCAGCGCAAGGGTCATTCCAGAAAAGGGGAAGAGACTTGTTTGGCAATGAACTTCGAGGAAATTAATCTTCGTAAACAAAGGTGTCATTATCCAGCAATTGCGTGGTGTTGCGTTTCAACATTTGCCGGGGAAAATCTGTGGGTGAAACCCGAAGCAATCACAGTAAGAAATGTCTATGAACAGTCCAAAAGAAAATATTACAAGCGTTCTAACTGGCAACTGTCCTGCTTCGTGCTATCTTATTCTATATTATTTCCTTTGGCGTTACAGCCCCAATTTTGGCCTTGGCCAACCTCCATGAAAATCTCCGTTTCACTTCGGTTTACCAGATCTTAGACATTCGGTAGGACTCCTTGGGCGGGTGATCAGCTCGTCGCAAGGCCTCTACCTGCGCGCGCACGCACGCACACACACACACACACACACACACTGAACATCCATGCCCTGAGTGTGATTCGAATCCATGATCCCGGCTTCCGAGCGAGCGAAGACAATACATTCCTTAGACAGCTCGGTTACCGTGACCGGCTGAGCTATCTTATACCCTGAGGAAAATAAAAACAACGAAAACTTATACGTGTAGATAAAACTCATTCTTCTTCTGCCTTGATGCATTACGCTCTCTAGCAGCTTCCCATTAAGAGCTAATTATGAAACTGTGAATCTTGCAGACATTCGGGACGACTCCTTAGACGGAGGATCAGCTCGACGCAATGCCGCTACTTACACAGGACAGCACAAAGAGAGAGAGAGAGAGTACACATACATGCCTCGAGTAGGATTCGAACCTACGATGCCAGTCCTTTCACGGGCGAAGACACTTCATGCTTTAGATCGCGGGGCCATATAGCAGGATGCATGTAATTTACTGGTACTAATGCGTTTGATGTTTCAGCAAACTTAATGTAATTTGGAAAGTCGGTAACAAAAACTAGGCCATATTCATGATATAACTCAAAGTATACTAAACTCCGGGAAGGCGTACTAACAACAATCAGTTCAGAGTGTTTTACTGTCTTCTCCTCTTTCCGAGAATCTAAATATAAAAACATATAAAAGTGTAATTTCGTTTCTTCCAGTGTATTCAGCTGTACTATTGGTCTTTACTTCCATGCGCATTTCAGACCTTGTCTCCGTTGCCTAGTAACAGTTTTTTTATTGCTAGTGGGGTGGGACTGAGCCCCTTGTACTGCAGCCACTTCTGGCCTATTGTACCAGCCCCAGATGATAGGTCAGGGTGATTGTGGAGCAATTGGTGGAATGAAGAATGGCAGGGGAAACCGAAGTACTAGGAGAAAACCCGCCCCAGCGCCACTTTGTCCACCACAAATCCCACTTGACCAGACCCGGGATCGAACCTGGGCCGCCGAGGTGGGAAGCCAGCGACTAAGCGCTTGAGCTATGGCGCGGCCCTTAATAACAGTCCTACTTTCTCATTTATGCAGGGTTTAATTTTCATTTGACTGCCACCTTCTGTCCATGTCTATCTATTGTATTTTACAGCTTGTCTGACCGACATTTTATAAGGTACTTCAAAATATGTACTCCTGCACACTATTTCATCAACGTGTCTGATAAGCACACCATTTGTTCGTATAAATACACGGCTTGGATTTTCCAAATCTGGGCTATTAGACGCCATAAAATTTTAAATCCACGTACTTAGTCTTATCGGTTTATTATCCAGTCTGGAGTAAAGGTATGTGTTCTTAACTTCGGCACTAGATGCAGATGAGTGGTCATCTTCACACCTCAACCGACTTACCCATGGCGAAAGAGACCCCGGTACCCATTGGACAGGAGGCTGAGTGAACCCAGAGCCGGCCTGAATGCTAAGAAAAATATTTTGTCCTTGTCCGGAATCAAACCACAATTCCTAGGTCTTGCATTGTTCAGTCACTAAACCCGGCTATCTTGGATATAAAAAGATAATTTTCCGTTCTCAGAAGCTACGTTCCACCGCGTTTTAAATAGAGAGGATTTGATAAATAGAGTTTCATCATTGGCCCTAATTGGTGATGAACATTATGAACGGCCTTGTCAACACACGGCGCCAGACAACGGAACTAGCCGCTTCAGACGTTTAGGCCCTTACAAGCAAACGACGGTATTTTCAATGAAGAAAATGTTCAGTCTGGTGTTCTCATTATGTACAATCAGGATACAGGTAGAACTCAAAAACATATGTTTTAAGAAAACAAATCAGCATAAAGAACCTCCTTTTCCAAATCTAATAATTCCGAGTTGAATTTCAGCTAGATTTATGGCAGACTCTAAAGAACCTGCCGGGATAGAGCAGTCGATACAGCGAATGGTTACAGGCTGGGTGACCAAGAGGTCGGGGTTGGAGTCCCAATGGGGGCAAGAATTTTCATTTCTCCATGTCGTTCAGGCTAGCTCTGGGGCCCACCCAGCCTCCTATCCAATGGGTACCAGGGACTCTTTCCCCCGGTGTAAAGCGGCCGGGGCGTGAAGCTGACCACTCACCTCAAACTAGTGCCGAGGTCGAGAAAAAGTGGGTCTATACATCCACTCTCCCACGGGTCTTCATGGAGTAGTGTGTAATTAGTTAAGCACAGGGGCAGCTTTACCTTAACTCTACAGATTTTTTTTTCTTTCTTTGAAAAGCTGACGGTTATTCACTTTCATTATGGAACAAAAACGTTCATCGCCGTCCTCACTATTCGGAAACATTTAATTATATTCAATAATCCAGTTCGCACACCTTCCTATTTTCGTTAATCCGGATAAATAATGAGGTTTATGAGATCACCTCGCTGTGTGCCCCCAATTTTCTTGTTTTCTATGCGCTCCGTGTGTTATCAAAGCAAACAGGTGCTTGGTTCTTCGCAGAAGTTTTTGTTAAACGATAGATTTCAATGCCAGATTTAAATATATTACATCTGACGTTTTCACGGCGATAATGATTCATATCAAGGTCTTGTGGCTTACGAGTATAACATCGTGCAGTCTCATACTGCCAGACTACACGGGGTCATAATCCAGTTGGTCACGATACAAACGTATTATTGCAACACTGCCTGAAGCGGGAATTACTCTTATCTGTACTTCTCAAAGTATTACATGGCCGGAAGTATTTTCTAAATAAGAACTGTATATCGTAATGAGATTTATAATTAATGAGTTACTGTCTACAAATAACGGTTAATTCGAAAGTCATGTAAGTATAAAACAAATCAAATTCGATCGACAACTTCTAGAATACACTTCCAATAAATTCCATTTACATGAATTCATTAGATTCAGAGATAAACTACACAGCCCCGCCTCTCCTTTACGCTTTCAGTGTACTTACAGTTCTCTGGGATGTGATTCCGCGTAATGTGGGATACAAATCCTAGATATTGTAGCGTGTAGAGCCGTTGCAATGCAACGATCACGAGCTGGGCGGATACACCATGACCGTTTCTAGACAACGGCTCGGTAAACACGTTCCCGCAGCAACGAATCGACGTGCAACAATAGAGGTACTGTTGGAAACGTTTTCTATTCGGTACGTGCCGAGAAGTTATAAGGAATACAACTGGGGTGACCAAGTGAGTTTTGTAAGGGAGTCTGTGAAGACAGGAATTGAATGCGTGAAGCTAAATAATCTCCACTGTTAAAATCCGTTACCACGAAACGTCTAGTGAAGACACTTCAGGCTGGCGAAGGCTATGCGTGTAGCGATTTGTAAAGTGTGGAAATCAGCGGTAGTGTTATAGTTGATTCTACAGGATTTGGTGATTGTGTATAATATTCAGAATTATTGGGTTTTTGGACTTCATTAATCGTCCAGTATTCTAGAAACTAGAAAACACAACGTTTCGGAAACTGGATACATTTCCGTCCTCAGATGAGGGGTGGAAGACACCTACTCAGTTGGGTCCACTAATTAAGGTTAGTTCTAAGGGATCCAACTGACTAGGTGTCTTTCACCCTTCACCTGAGGACGGAAATGTATCGAGTCTCCGAAACGTTGTGTTTTCTAGTTTTTAGAATACTGGACGATGGACAAAGTGTAATAGTTATTTGTAGTTACGAGCTGTAAGTGATCAATAAATCTATTCACCAACCCAAACCCCGTCTATGGTCACACGAACTGCGTGACAATATAAATGTTTCGAAGGATTCCGCTACCTACATTTTCAGGGTATAAGAGAACGCTTCCACCTAAGATGTACACAGAAGGTACCTTACGAATGTTAGTACCTGTCGACGACACTACATAGCGTTACATTCCACGAGATCTTAATGTTGATATTCATTGCCGTCAAAATATAAAATCCGGACGAATAGGCATATTCATTTGTTTTTAACATGAGAATGTATGTTTTACAGGCAAAACTTATACGCCACGGTCAATTATGTGCCGCATGCAAAACATGAAATAATGCAGCATTTTGCATGCAGAGTTTCATGGAGATTTCGTTCTCACAAGTAAACACTTATGCATACGCGGTGTCTTCTGGGATATAATGCCGTTACTTCGGTGACATTCAACCAATATTTCGGATGAAAATAAGACCTCCATCTTCAAAGCTGAACAGTAGGCCAAGCAAGAAACCAGCATAAAACAGACAGGAAAGTAGCAGAAGATAGAAACGACATGTTCCTCCGAAGTTTCGCATGACTTTCACCGGACTAACGACGTTATAACCCAGAAGATAGAATTCTTCATAGCCACCGTTGTGAGAACCTCAAATCCAGCACAGTGATACACACTTCTGATCGTTTAAATGATGATGTAGTGTTTTTTCTGAAGGAAATGTTATTTATATGAGTCTGGCATTATAAAAAGTTAAAATGACATTCCTATTTTCGTTTCATTGCCGTGACTTTATATTCACAACAGAATATTTAATAAAAAAAAATCAAAGAAATGGCTTCCGTGTTGACTTTCTGAAATCGGTCTAGCATAGATGAGTACCGTCTGCCTTCCCAGGTTACTCTTAAGAATCCGCAATAAATATGCAAACTCCATCTCATTCTTCCTTGTACTCTTTTGACAATACAGCAGCCAAGTACTGTCAAATCAAGCGCTTGACAAAAAAAAAATTGTCTCTCGTGTATATCTTGACAGAGCGCAGAAAGATAGCTCGCATATGTGCTCTCTTCAAAGCATACACGGGAGAACGGGCTTGGAAGGCTATAGGTGACAGATTAGAAACACCATGCTATCTGAGCAGGGGTGATCATGGCAAGAAAATTAGGAGCAGAAAGCAACGGACAGATATCGGGAAATACTCCTTTGTAAATAGGACCATACAGCTCTGGAACCAACTACCTACAGATGCTTTAGGTACTCTGTCCTGTAAACCAAGCAATTTTAGGCAAAGGGTTAGGAAAGTGATAAATGAGGCGAAGTGAAGTTGGGGTGGAAATAATTAAAAAAAAATTGCAGTGAAGTGAAGTGAAGTGAAGT
>NW_019735578.1:808888-842284 GCF_002891405.2 Cryptotermes secundus | reverse complement strand
GTGTTGTCACTTAGTGTAATGCGTGTTACTTGTCTGTTGTGTCCTATTGTGTACTACTGTCACCGGGCTAAAACCCAACTGCAGTATAATTAATAATATATATATATATATACACCAGTAGTCTGACAAAGAATACGGGACAGTTTCGTAATCACATCAAGTCAAAAACAGAAAATGAATTACGGGACGTCCCACTAATCACGTTCATGGATTAAAATGAGAGAAGGGAGCAGTGAGAAAAAAAGGGCATATTTCTTACTTAACTTATGCAACAGTGTCACCCACGAGTAGATATTCATTTTATAAATATTGACATCCTTATTCTAGTGTCAAGCTCGGACGTCCTTGTCATTTCGCAATTCCAAATAACCAAACAAAGAGAAAAAGCACAAAAATTTATCACGCATATGAAAATAAAGAGTCAGGTCCTGTTTCACATGTTGCAAGGTGGTAATAACCTCATCCTGTTCCTAAACGTTACGGCCTTATGACGTCAGCTGTTTGCCGTTTTCAGCAGTTTCCAATCGAAAAACTAGGTTATCTTTGACCTCGCACGTTACTGCTGCGTCCACAGTTGACATTAGCCTTTTACCTCCCAGTCGTTCTATATGCATCACCTGCTTTAATATACTAAAACTCTGCAATCTGCAATCTATTCTCACAATAAATAGCGGACGTTTCCCCAAACAGAATCAACTGGTTGATTTTTGTAGCGGAGTAGTAACACGTTTCCTGTGAGGTACTAACTGAATTTTTATATATTATTTGGCAGAAATGCAGTCTTCAAAGTTTAAGCAAATACAGTGAAACCTCACGAATTCGTACGACCTTGAGGATCACATTGCCTCATGTAGCGTTAGCACAGATGACGGTAGATACATGAAGGTCTCACGTAAAACATAAAGGTCATTTTAAAAGTGATTTAAAGTCAAAGCATTATAGATCTAGAAAACGGGGCGCGAGAGAGCGGACACGCAAGAGAGCTAACCTAAAACTTTCTACGTTTACGAGTATATGAACAGTGCGTGTTAGTGTCTCAGTAAGTAAAGTAAAGCTATCCCTGTAACAACCCGTGGAGGCCCATAGGTTTGTGAGAGGTTGAGGTTCCCATATTTTCTAGACAGTCGACTCATAGATGGCGGTGAGGTTGTCAGCCTTACGCGCCGGCCGCCCTTTACCCCCAAGAATATTCCTGGTACTCATTTCTGTTAGAGGCTGAGTCGAATCCAGGGCCATAGTGCGGCTGAAAGGATTAGGTAAATTGGAAAAAAAAATATCCACCTCATCGGGATTCGATCCCGCGACCTTCTGGCTTCGGCATAGTGCATCAACCAACTACGCTACCGCGTACCCCCAGGAGAACCATGGTAGCGGTGTAAAATTAATCAGAACCTCAGGCCCGTGCGGCTTGCTTCTCTATCCTGAAGATCCCTCCGAATTGTTCGTACTTATTTAAAAATACACGGCGAACATGCAAGGATCTAATCTTCATAGTCATAGAAATAGGGACCTCAAATATCACATTATATTTTAACATTTTTCGATACGGTACACAAAGAATGAAACAGGCTAGAAGGGAGAATAACACATTTCTGATTTTAAGTAATTAGTTTTAACAAAAGTAAATACTATACGTTGCTTAGCGCTCATGCCTGCCACAAGGGCCCAGAAGAAGTTCCAGAGATAAAAGAAATTATGATGACCGAACAGGCGAGCAAGGAACTCGTCTGAAAGACGTATGCTCTCGTTCTGATTTAGGTCCACTTACTGCTCCGGCGGTTTGCCGGCTGCTCATGTCAGTGGCTTGACCTACTTCCCTCGCCACTCAGAAGACGATGAGATATTTGGCCGAGATTAGTCTAAAGCACATCCGCATTGCATTTGGAAGGCTGCATTTCGATCCCACACGGAGCCTCCAGAGGTCCCTTATGTATTTTAGGATAAATTATCATAAACTGTTTTAAGAAGGGGCAAGCGGTAGCGTAGTTCGTTGAGGCATTAAGCTACAAGCCGGATGGTCGCGGAATCGAATAACGATGAGGTGGATTTTTTCAATTTACCTAATCATTCCAGCCGCACTTTGGCCTTGGGGTCGACTCAGACTCTTAATAGAAATGAGTACCAGTAATATTCTTTGGGGTAAAGGGAGGCCGGCGCGTAAGGCTGACCTTACCGCCATCTATGAGCCGATTGTCTAGAAAATGTGGGAACCTCAACATCTCACAATCCTATGTGCCTCCACGGCCTGTTACAGGGATACATTTATTTTACTATTTTAAGATAGTGGCTAACTTATAGACTGCAATGGCAGTCACTCGCCATTAGAAACAAATCTTAGCAAACATCATCTGAGAAATGGCCAACATCGAAAAAAAAAAATCGATAATCTGTTACCGGATCAAGCCCGACGATAAATATAGCATAGTAAACCCTCGATAATCCGGATTTAAATATGAAAAATTAAACATTCTGTTCACAGTCGAGTGCATGTTCTAAAACACACATGGCATATTGGAGCAAAAGGATTTTCAGACTGTGTTGAGGGCAGCTGGAGAGATAGATACTAAAAGCACGCAACAAAATATCAAGATTGTCTTCAGCTGGATGAAGCAGAACCTGGATTTCAGTCCCTGGCAGAGGAATAAATTGCTGCAGAAATATATTTTTATTTATTTATTTTCATCAGTAATGGCACTATACATATCATTAAATTTTTCCATTTATTAGTTTTCTATTTTTTGTTTTTTAGGGCTACCTTTTGCTTCATTAATCAGGATTATCGGTTAATCCGGATGATGTCCCAATCAATCCAGATTAGGAAGGGTTTACTGTGTTTAAACTTTGTTCAATATGCCTAAATTGTTCCGTTTTCAGTTTACATTAACTATGAATGTCACTATAAGGAAAGGGAGCCGAGATAGCTCAGTCGGCAGAGCGATGGACTATGGGCTCGATGGGCGGGGTTTCTGATTCCCGGCAGAGGCAAGAGATTTGTTCTATACTCCACAGTGTCCAGACCGGCTCTGGGGCCCATCCAGCCCCATATCAATTAGGTAGCGGGGGTAAGGCGGCCGGGGAGTAAACCACCCACCTCCATCTATTGCCGAGGTCAAGAATAGGGGAGCTATACCTCCTCTCTCACATATGTCCTCATGGAGTAAGGTCTTAATTTATTAAGCGCACGAACTTTAATTTTTTATTAATATAAGGAAGTATATAATTAATGCCGGTCACGGTAGCCGAGCGGTCTAAGGCATGCACTGTTTTCGCTCGCTCGGAAACCGAGATCGTGGGTTCGAATCCCACTCAGGGCATGGATGTTTGTGTGCGTTTTTCTGTGTTTGTCTACAGGTAGAGGCCTTGCGACGAGCTGATCACTCGCCCAAGGAGTCCTACCGTATGTGTAAGATCTAGTAAACCGAACTGAAATGGAGAGTTTCATGGAGGTAGGCCTAGGCCCAAATTGGGGCTGTAGCGCCATAGAAAAAAATATATAATTAACATCATTATGAATTATATTTTTCATTTTATATATATATATGAATTGCTTCCTTGGTTATTTAATGCCGCGCTTTGAACTGAATTTAATTAACACACGCCTTTTTTCTTTGAAGGTTATTTGTGTTTAAGTATTTTTAAACATTAGTTCTGCAGTTCTGAACAGTAGGATAGATGTTAATGATGAATAGGAAAGGGTTTGGACGGAAACACTTACGGTCTTCTGACGCGCTGGTAATGAAAAATTACAGTAATCAGCCTGTTAGCTTTGCTTTGGTTGAGGGGCTATGCTACAAGCCGGAAGGTCGCGGGTTCAAGTCCCGATGAGGTCACTGGATTCTTTTCAATTGACCTAATCCTTCCAGCCGCACTATGGCCCTGGGGTCGACTCAGCCTCTAACGGAAATGAGTACCAGGAATATAGAAAACACATCCGTTGCCCAGCAATTGATATATGAGAAAAACACATAGAAAACACCTCTTCCTCTATTGTTGTATTTACAGAGCCGTTGCATAGAAACGGAAGTTATCCAATTGTTGCCTGCGTATTCGTTGCCGCGGGAATATGTTTACCGAGTCGTTGACTAGAAATGGGTCTACATGTCACAATAGTTTCAATTTTGCGCACGTGGAATTATCCCACCGGCCTTACTGCGAACATCAGCGGGCGGCAGATTGTATTCCGGTGATTTATACCGAGTGAACATAGTGTTTCAGCTTTATCAGTCCACATTAAGGAAATTAATTGCAATTGTCGTAGGGTAAATATATTACACTATTCCCTATCAGCAGGTGACAGACAAGTCAAGTTTATTTGATAATGTTGGCGAAGGACAAGTTGAAGTTAAACAGGAACCAGCTACGATGGGTGGTGGGACTACTTACAGGACACTGTCACCTTAAAGGACACCTCTTCAAACTGGGACTAAGTGATAGTCCCACTTGTGAGACGTGTCAAGAAGAAAATGAAACAGCCACACATATCCTGTGTGAATGTGAGGCCTTAGCTTATTTAAGATTACGTCACTTGGGTCAATACTTTAGGGAACCAAGTGACTATTTCGAAGCTCCCACGGAAAAATCCTGCGCTTCATTCGAAGTCGACGATTGCTGAGGGGACAATCAAAAGCGGAAGCACAATAGATCACTGTCGGTCGCGGTGGAAGGGTCAAGAAGGCCCACCCCTTATACATTCATTCATTCATAGCGAAGGACATTTTTCAGTTAGGTGGAACAGATAAATACTGAGCCCAAAAGTAACATACGCGTTTCGCTTAAAAAACGTATATTCGTAACATAAGTACAGGAACGTCCATAACATCTGGCTGAATGCACTTCGAAACCAAGTGTAAGAAGATGGATGATTCAATTATGGATCTAAGCAAAGGCTTTCACACCAAAGTCCTCGGTTATGAAACAGTACAAGATAAGGTACATAATTTTAAGTCAAATTTCACAAGATTACGAAATAACACGATACAATGTCATTAACCGTTCAATCCAATTTATAACTGCATATGCAATATACTGAAGTCTGTTTTTTTTATTGCTAGTGGGGTGGGACTAAGTCCCTTGTACTGCAGCCACTTCTGGCCTATTGTACCAGCCCCAGATGATAGGTGAGGGTGATTGTGGAGCAATTGGTGGAATGAAGATTGGCAAGGGAAGCCGAAGTACTCGGAGAAAACCTGCCCCAGCTCCACTTTGTCCACCACAAATCCCACTTGACCAGACCCGGGCCGCCGCGGTGGGAAGCCAGCGACTAACCGCTTGAGCTACGGCGCGGCCCTATGGTGTGATACCTTACTAACGATGTCTTTGTGTACACTCGTAGATAAGAGTGTTATTGTTGTACAGACGCCCCATTTATGTTATTATATTGTTGTACTAACACGGAATTCGACCCTATCCCGGCCAAAGAACGGTACTTCTACTTCTATTTATTAAAATGGCTAAGATCGTGGTCACATATGAGTCTGGTTTTCAAACACCGGCCTGAAAAAGAGAAAAGGGTGTATCGATTAAAATGCTTATCCACTTACTGAGCATACCTGTTATTGGCCCAACGAGCATCCAAAGTAAGCATCTGGACCATTCCATTTGTTGCATGAGGTGTAATAAAACGGGGAGGAGAAACCGGCCACTAATGATTACGTCACAGCAGCGAAGTTAGAAACGTGTACAGGTATGATAAGTATGTAAACCCCCGCAGAATTCGGCCTTCGTACCACAAACGCGGGCCAAAAGGGAAGTGAAAGTACGGGTCACTTCAACTTGCTTGCTGGCATTGGATGCAAACCTACGCAGTAATGCGGGAAACAAAACCCGAGATGGATGCCAACTGTTGTGGACTAAATAACGTCCAACTAACTGTATCTAAAAAGGAATGACCCAGGGTAATTCAATACTGTTACAGCGACAATACAAAAACTGTAAACATGGTGACTCAAATCTGAAGTGAACATAAAGACAGACTCCTTTGAAGGGTGAAAAGAAAGAAGAAAATGTGTATAATAATTTGGGGGGGGGACACATTTCCCATACGCTCCCTTGCCAATCTTCCACTTCATTATTCCTGATGTGCAACTATTTACTGCAGAAGCATATCCTGTCGCGGGACAATTAAAACGGATTTCTTCTTCTTGTTATCACGTATTTAACATTACTGAGTTCTCTCTCGTTCTCATATCCTACAGTTCCTCAAGCAATCATTTTTGTTAACGTGTGTCGTGATATCATATTACGGTTATATGTCGTAATATTTAAACTTTGAACGGGTAGCGTACCGGGAACAGGGATACCTCAGTCGGTATAGCAACTGGCTATGAGCTAGAAGAAAAAGGGGCCGGAATTCGAGTCCCGGTGAGGTCAAGGTTTTTCCCTTCTCCATGTTGTCCAGACCGATTTTGAGGCCCACCCAGCCTGCTATCCGGTGTACAGGGGGTAAAGCGGCCGGGGTGTGAAGCTGACCACTCACCTCCAAATAATGCCGAGATCAAGAAAATGTGGATCTATACATCCAGCCCCACATACATCTTCATGGCGTAGTGCTTAACTGGTTAAGAAAAGGGGCAACTTTTTTTTTTACTTTACAGGTGCTGCACCTGTGGCGTTTAATTTGCTAAACGTCATTTTCAGAAGAAGGAACCACTTTACATCTGTGCGGTAATGTGAGGAAGGGGCATACTCTGAAGGTGATTGAGAACAGAGTNACTGAGCATACCTGTTATTGGCCCAACGAGCATCCAAAGTAAGCATCTGGACCATTCCATTTGTTGCATGAGGTGTAATAAAACGGGGAGGAGAAACCGGCCACTAATGATTACGTCACAGCAGCGAAGTTAGAAACGTGTACAGGTATGATAAGTATGTAAACCCCCGCAGAATTCGGCCTTCGTACCACAAACGCGGGCCAAAAGGGAAGTGAAAGTACGGGTCACTTCAACTTGCTTGCTGGCATTGGATGCAAACCTACGCAGTAATGCGGGAAACAAAACCCGAGATGGATGCCAACTGTTGTGGACTAAATAACGTCCAACTAACTGTATCTAAAAAGGAATGACCCAGGGTAATTCAATACTGTTACAGCGACAATACAAAAACTGTAAACATGGTGACTCAAATCTGAAGTGAACATAAAGACAGACTCCTTTGAAGGGTGAAAAGAAAGAAGAAAATGTGTATAATAATTTGGGGGGGGGACACATTTCCCATACGCTCCCTTGCCAATCTTCCACTTCATTATTCCTGATGTGCAACTATTTACTGCAGAAGCATATCCTGTCGCGGGACAATTAAAACGGATTTCTTCTTCTTGTTATCACGTATTTAACATTACTGAGTTCTCTCTCGTTCTCATATCCTACAGTTCCTCAAGCAATCATTTTTGTTAACGTGTGTCGTGATATCATATTACGGTTATATGTCGTAATATTTAAACTTTGAACGGGTAGCGTACCGGGAACAGGGATACCTCAGTCGGTATAGCAACTGGCTATGAGCTAGAAGAAAAAGGGGCCGGAATTCGAGTCCCGGTGAGGTCAAGGTTTTTCCCTTCTCCATGTTGTCCAGACCGATTTTGAGGCCCACCCAGCCTGCTATCCGGTGTACAGGGGGTAAAGCGGCCGGGGTGTGAAGCTGACCACTCACCTCCAAATAATGCCGAGATCAAGAAAATGTGGATCTATACATCCAGCCCCACATACATCTTCATGGCGTAGTGCTTAACTGGTTAAGAAAAGGGGCAACTTTTTTTTTTACTTTACAGGTGCTGCACCTGTGGCGTTTAATTTGCTAAACGTCATTTTCAGAAGAAGGAACCACTTTACATCTGTGCGGTAATGTGAGGAAGGGGCATACTCTGAAGGTGATTGAGAACAGAGTCCTGGGGACAATATTTGGACCGAAGAGAGATGAAGTGACAGGAGGTTGCAGGAAACTGCATAATGAGGAGCTTCATAACTTGTACTCTTCTCCAAGTATAATTAAAATGATCATGTCAAGGAGGATGAGGTGGGCAGGGCATGTAGCACGAATGGGGTAAGGTAAAGTTGTCCCTGTTCATAACTACTTAAGCACTAGTCTATGAAGGTGTATGGGGAGTGGATGTATAGATCCACATTTTCTTCACCGAGATGAGTGGTCAGCTTCACGCCCCGGCTGCTTTACCCCAAGGGAAAAAGCCCCCCGGTACCCATTGGATAGGAGGCTAGCTGGGCCCCACAGTCAGTCTGTACATGAAGAAGAGGAAATTCTTGACCCTACTGGGACTCGAACTCCGACCCCAATGATATTCGTGGGAAAAACAGAAGGAAATAGACCACTAGGAAGAACAAGACGTGGATATGTCAAAATTGATCTTAGAGAGATGGTATGGTATGGACTCGATTGATCTGGCTCAGGATAGGGACCGGTGGAGGGCTCTTGTGAGCACTGTTATGAATCTTCGGGTTCCATAAAATGCAGGGAAATTCTTGAATAACTACACAAATGGCGGCTTCTCAAGAAGGGCTCAGCTCCACGGAGTTAGTTATTTCACTGTGTCACTGACTGGAAAATACTGTGCTTAGAGACATAAAATAGCTTTTATTTTATTCTTTTAATACGGAGAATTCTGTGACGCACTTACCTCATTTAGACCAGTTTTTTCCTGAATTCTCTTTTACGTAACAACACAGATATATGTACTGAATCACATTAATTTTATCTGTCATTTCATTAAAGCTTATTTAGACCATAACAGAAAATCACTTCTTAATTACTGGTACGTAGTTATGTGTATGTACAATTTATTAAATAACCGAAGCAAAAAGTAGTGGACACCAAGAGACAGTTACGTTAAGATGGAGATACAAATGTATTGACACAAAGCTATTCACCCAACCTAGAGTCATATGGTATGTTCCCCTGTGTTTAATTAAATACTTAACATATCAAGAAATATTTCAAAATACAGTTCTATGAATCAGTGAAGTCCTTACTTCATGTACTGTGGAGCCTACATTTTTTTTAATTATTTTGCAAATAATGTACATAACTAACTTCATGGAGCTCCTAAATACCGTATTTACGCATGTATAGGCCGCACATTTTTTGCCAAAAATTCAAGAGGAAAACTGGGGTGCGGCTTATATTCGAAATATTCGAAATCACACTTCATTTAAAAAAAAATTATATTCATAATTAGTAATACAGGGTGTTCTACTCCTGAAATAATATTCCAAGAAAATAATTTTTTCTATAATTTGTCTGAAAATTGTGCTGCGGCCTATACATGCGTAAATACGGTAAGTAGTCGACAAGAGATAGTCCTCCAGCTTGGGGGTTGGGCGTGAGGTTAATAAAGAATAAGACTGTTACGAAATGTCACAAAGGGCAAATACTGTATATACTAATCAAAATATTCCCATCCACGTTAAGCGTTCTTTTGCACTAACAAACAAAGGGCGGCAACAAGCAACAAAACACACCGACATATTGTGCCCACAGTTTGATAACTTATCACTTTACGTCTCAGTAAGTTCAGCCGAGCTGTATGTAACATGTGGTACTTGTAACCCGTATTTATTCCGTCCGAAACCTGGCCAAGCTACAGATAAGCCCTTCCAGGTGAAGAACAATACGAGGCTATATTACATACAAGTAGGCCACGGCCGCTTTCTCCATCCATTCTTCATTATCCACAGATATAACATCTCGATATGGAACTGATCTCCAGATTATTTAATGACACTGAGTACACAGTCGAATGAGATGTCAAGATGAAGAACGCATAGTGAGCAGGTACCCGGTTTAGACAACCGAGATTAATGGCCGTGGGGATTCGTTTCGCTGACCACGCGACACCCTCTATCCGCTGAAGTTGGCACTAACTTCGCCGACAAGCGGCGGTTGCTCGGTCGGTCAGTATAGTCCGCTTGTGGACTACAAGTCACGCAGTGAGTAGGTACAGATTTCGGAAAGAGGCGATCGTGATGTATATGCAGGTGTTAATCCTGTATTAGCTTGTAGAACGTGAATAAAACAAATAAAGAACTGAGTCAGTATGGCGAATAGTCCGGCCGACGAAATTAGAACACGAATATTATTGGAATGAGAAGTTGGATGGTAAGGAAAGGGTGAAGAGGGTATAATGTGGAAGAGATCGTGGCCTATTTGAAGGGAAATGTTCCGGCTTTCGCCTACAGACAAGCAAACTTTCCAAAATAACTATCAGAATAGTCTGTTGTCAGTTTTTGAGGTTCTCACAACGTTAGTTACGAACAGTTCTCTCTTCTGGGATATAACGCATTGCAGACCGTTGAAAGCTGCTCTGCTCGCCACCTGCTGTCACACTGGTTTCTTACTCGGTTTATTCTTCGGCCCTGAAGATGGAGGCGATATATTCCTCAGACAGGTCCGTTGACTATCAACGGATTACGCGCGTTATATACCAGAAGAAATAGAAATTCGAACCGGGTACCTTCCGGATATAAAGGAGCAGACCTTCCCGCTTGAGCTAACCCGCTCGACCCTTCCTGCCTTTCTATTTCTGTATTCGTTCCCTTTCTTACTTTTTAATCTGTTCCTTCCTTTATTTTGTATTCGCCCGTGAGAATAAGTACCGGTTTCGCCTTGTTGATTCATGTACAAGAAGAAGCATTACGTAACGATCTTTCATATGAAAGGCGCACAGAACAGTCGCAAGTGTAATGAGTATTATAAACATACAAAATATTTCAGCATATTAAGTTCTGTCTGAGATATTTTTTTCGAGTTGACACCAAATAAAAGCTCACCAAAATGAAATGCCAAAAGGTCGGCCGTCTCATTTACAAACTTTATGTAAAACTTGAAGTGCACCACTTACTGATTCGCGAGTACATACATTTTCCTCCCACATATTTTCTTTTTTTACAACCAGCAGCTGCCTTCGTTATAGGGTATGGGTCACGAGTTAATATACAGTACCTTCTCTCTGAATTATTCTAATATTGATTGTGCGCCACAGTCACTACCTGTAACCTTCTATAACCCAATTAATGTTCCCCCAAGAAATTCAGCAAGCACTGTAATGGCTCCATCAGTATCACATATTATATACAGGCCAACATCCTAAGTACATTTACAATGATCAAGTCAAGGAGGACGAGATAGGCACGTAGCACGCATGGGGGCGAAGAGGAATGCATGTAGGATTCTGGTGAGAAAGCCACAAGGAAAGGGATCAGTAGGAAGACCTGGATGTAGGAAGCCGGGATAGCGCAGTCAGTACAGCGACTGGCTACGGGCTGGACGACAGAGAGTTCAGAATTCGAGTCCAGGTAGAGTGAAGAGTCTTCTTTTCTCAACGTCGCCCACGCCGGTTCTGGGGCCCACTCAGCCTCCTATAAAACGGGTACCGGGAGTTGTTTCCCCGGGGTTAAGGAGGCCGGGGCGTGAAGCTGACCACTCATTTCCAACCAGTGTCGGGGTCAAGAAAACGTGGATCTATATATCCACTCTCCCATACGCCTTCGTGGCGTAGAGCTTAATTAGTTAAGCACAGGGACAACTTTACCTTTTAGATGCAGGTGGAAGACAAACACTGCCACGTGTATGGGGTTGCGTAACTGATAATTGTGGGTTCTAGACTTGGTGACTGCATTTATTGGACGTCTCTATTACAATTACACTTGATTATAACTGCTCAAACATCGAACTCCTTCTTGATAACGAATCTCTCACTGTATTTCTCCTGGATCTCGAACTGGTCTCTAGTCGCCTACTGTTCAGTACGACTGACTCTTTTTGCGAATCAATTACGTGTCCTTTCATGACCCGGTGCGGACCGCAGACAGAACACCATGTTTTACAGTTCCTCTGTTACTCTGTGCATCCGTTGCCACGGTAAATCGTTGCTGTGAGAACAATGTTTACCTATCCGTTGTCTTGCAACAGACGTTCCTGTTGTGTTTTTCTGATTGCTCACTTCCGGCTTTCAGGCCTTATGTCACAATATAAAATGGATGTTGGAGAGATACAATAGGATGGTACGGACTGAACTGATGCGGCTCAGGATAGGACCCACTTGAGTAGCTGAGAGAGACTGGAGGCTTCTCAAGAAGGGCTCAGCTCCACGGAGTTAGTTACACGCCTCCAACCCTTCCATATGAAATGTTCCGAACACGGTTACAGGGACAGCTTTACCTTTTTCTAAGATACAATTACGATACAACGTATGTGTATTGTTTGTTTAACGACGCCATCAGTATATCAGCCTATATGGTGTCGAATGGCAGAACGATAAGTGAATAATGAATCGTAAAGGATTTGGAAGGAAGAAGTCGTGGACCTCCTTACTGGTTACTGGACGACGCTTCTGATATCTAGACAACGCAAACACAGCGTGAATGGTAGGATGACTGTTAAATAACAAATTCAGTCAGGATATCCAGTATCCTGCCGGGGATTCGAACTGAGCAGTTCTCCAACACATCTCCATACACTACCAATAGGTGAAGCTGTTCGGTATAGTAGTGGTCTCATTTAATGGAACTGTAAGGCCGCGGCATAGCTCAAGCGGTTAGTCGCTGGCTTCCTACCGCGGCGTCCCGGGTTCGATCGCGCGTCTGGTCAAGTGGGATTTGTGGTTGACAAAGTGGCGCTGGAGCAGGTTTTCTCCGAGTACTTCGGTTTCCCTGCCAATCTTCATTCCACCAACTGCTCCACAATCAACCTCACCTATCATCTGGGGCTGGTACAATAGGCCAGAAGTGGCCGCAGTACAAGGGACTTAGTCCCACCCCACTAGCAATAATAAAATTAATGGAATTGTACCGACATTTTCCTGGATGAGTGAAGAAAACCACGAGAAACCCGAGCCAGGATCGTTATCGCTTGACTCAACTTGCTCGGTGATAGTGTCGTGGTTCATTATTTACTCTGTACGTAATAGGATACAGACATAGTGCCCTCTACATTCGTCACGAGATAAGGTATGTCACGAGGAGGTAGGTTCACGCTAGACACAGCGTTTCCACACTGGCTCCAGTCCTGTCTTAGCTTAAAGTCCATTATTATTCCGGCAGTTTTCTCAATTTAACACACAGGGTGTTTCACGACTTTACGGCATAACTGCAGGAGGTGATTCCCTAGGTCCTTGTGATCAAAAAAGTTCATATAAACATGTGTCTGATTTTGGACGGTTACGGAGTTATGACCGCTTTTTCATTCCCGTACACGCCCTCGTGTGAACCGCGTCTGTCAGCTGGCGGTCATACACCACTTTACACAAACGATTGAAACTTAACACAGAACAAGTAGTAAGATGAGTATTATCTCCTCAGATATAAGGTCGTGTAGTCCGTTTAAGAGCAAGATAACAGCGTGAACGCATGTGACAGCTTTCGCGCTGGTATCTTGCTCGGCTTATCCGACCCTGAAGATGGAGACGATATGAAGGCAGTAACGTCGGTTCACTTTTAACGGACTACACGGCGTTGTATCCCGGAAGATAGAACTCTTCATAACCTCAGATCCTACAAGTAATAAGACAGCTGGTCGAATACAACGTCGAGGCGTTTCGGCCATTCAATGGACATGACAACCACGTGACCCACAGCTGAACAAATGTTGCCAACAGCTGCAAGGTCCCCACTCCCCACGCCGAATCTTAACTAGAAGTTACACACTTCTCAAAAAAAATATCGGCACAATTTTCCAAATAATAAAACAAACAAACTCCGTGGCTAGAGTCCGCAAGTGAACTATACCGAGCGAGCGACCGCCACTTATCGGCGAACTTAGTGCCAACTTAAGCGGATAGAAGGTGTCGCGTGGTCAGCGCAACGAATCCCCACGGCTGTTAATTTCGGTTTTCTAGACCGGAGCCGTTCTTTCCTTCAAATAGTTCCTCAATTATCCTCACGAGGCTGGAAGGACCCCGTTCCAGACCCACTACTTCTCAGAAAATCTGATACCACCGGGAATCGAACCCGGTACCTCAGGATCTGTAGCCAGGAACTCTGACTACTAGACCACAGATGCGGTCTTGCGTACTTAAAAAAATGCCATAATTTTCCAAACAATATGGTATGCGAAACAAAAATTCAGTGACATTTTCGCAATTCGCGCATAAAGCACGAGTATAATGTACGAGTATGCACCAATATTTTGTAATCAGTCGATAAGGGTTAACTCCTGTTTCATAAGTAAAAAATGCTGTGTTCTGAAAAACAGCGTAACATGAACCAGATTAAGAAATATAAAGCTATCCCTGTAACAGGCCGTGAAGGACCATAGGGTTGTGAGACGTCGAGGCTCTCAAATTTCCAGGTAATCGCCTCACAGATGGCGGAGAGGTTGTCAGCCTTACGCGCCGGCTCCCCTTTAACCCCCAGGAAGATTCCTGGCACTCATTTCTGTTAGAGGCTGAGTCGACCCATGGGCCATAGCGCGTCCGGAAAGAGGTCAGGTGAAAAATCCAATGAACTCATGGGGAATCGAACCCGCGACCTTCCGGCTTGTAGAATAGTGTGTCAACCAACTACGCTACCAACTTTGATATCTCATGAGAACCGTGATATATCAATAATAATGGAATGACCATGGACTAATACGGTAAGGACGGTTCCCAGCAGAACCGCTGTTTAACACCTTTCAGGCAGCACGCACAGAACGGCTCAGGGGATCTTCCCATCCAATCAGTACAGAGGTTTCAACTGATACAAGGTGGCTGGAAGATGAAGGTAAACATTCACTTACATCAATTGCAAAGTTTAAGAATTCATGGAGTACCTCCTCAATATCCATACACCGGAGTAATTACTTTTAATTTGGGGACAAAAGAGCGCCGGCCGGAGAATAGAACGAGGTAATTTCGGTAGTTAAAATACTGTTAACTTATCTTGTTCAGCTAAGTAACTATAAACTTTTCAACGAAGTACCAGGCGAGCAGCAGCTGTTAGCCATTTCAAGATACTATCACACCGTTCGCCTCTAGACACTGATATATCACAGGAAAAATGTTTAACGAATATTAACTGAGAGGACACTTGTTTCGTTCTATAAAAGTCATTAATTAAAACCATAAAAATATCTATACCACGCAACGATCTTAATCTGACACTGTGTAATGATTACATCTACCCATGTCAAATGGTTAATATTTATTGTATCATTTTAATTATTACAGTACCTTCCAGTATAAAACACACCCACCTCTGATACATTCCACACCTTATATGGTAACCTTTTGCCGTTATAAATTGTCTACGTGTTAAATTAGTAACTTGCTACTTAATTACACTTATCATTGCTTAAGATATGTAAAATACCCCCTCAGCCATTTGTCTTTATCACTGAAACATGCAATTATTTATGTAGGATGTAAGGTTCTCTCAGCGGTGGTTATGAAAAGTTCTGTCTACTGGGATATAACGCCGCGTAGTCCGCTGATAATCAAACAACGTTTCGGAAGAACATGTCGCCTCCATCTTCAGGATTGAAGAATAAACCAAGCAAGAAAACGGCCTGGGTTCTGCTTGCCACTTCCTTTTACGAAGGATTCTTGCTTGGCTTATTTTTTTGAACATGATGATAGAGGCGACATGTTCCCCCGAAAAGTCGGTTGAGTTTCAACGGACTACACGGTATTACATCCCAAAGACAGAACTCTTCATGCAATTATTTGCTAATTTATACAAGATTTTCTTCTCGATACCAAACGCTCTTCTATCTTTCAGCCAAAACTAACTCTCTGATTGTTACAGGCCTGGCCGGAAGGTCAAAAACCGCTAATACTAAAGGCCGTCATTGGATTCTAAGGCATTTCCACCCACCTATAGTCACAACGCAGTTCACCGACACCAGTCTTAATGTTGAAGAGTACCGCTGTGAGAACCTCAAATCCAACAATCTTGATACTATTTTCCGATCTTTTTTGTCTTCCAAATGACACTTTTCCAGGAATATATCTCATAAAAATTCAGTAGGCTTTCTCTCGTCTTCATCCAAGTTACATGTCCAACCCATCACCACCTTCAGTTCACTGACCTTAACCTGCATAAATTAAAACAGTCCTGGTTATGTGCTTAAGCATCACGTCATGAAGACGTGTGGGGGAATGGAAATAAAGCTACACGGTATCGTTTACCTCATCATCGAAAGGACAGACTGGTTAGCTTCACGCTCGGGCAGCTGTATGTAGTATCCTAAGTTGCCAACCTCGGCATCTGTCTTAAGTTCCAACACTTTTCTGGGACATTTTAGTATCAAACATTTGTAATTCATGTTTCTTCGTGACAGATATTTTACAATCGTACAAAACTACAGAGGGCACGCGGTAGAGCAGTAGGTTGAGGTACTAGGCTACAAGCCGGAAGTTCGCGGGTTCATTTTCCGATGTCACCGGACTCTTCAATTGATCTAATCCTTCCAGCCGCACTATGGCTCTGGGGTAGACTCAAATGAGTACCATGAATCTTCCTGGGGAGTAAAGCTTGGCCTGCGCGTAAGACTGACAGTCATTTGTGAGCCGACTGTCTATAAAATGTGGGAACCTCGACGTCTCACAAACTTATGGGCCTCCACGGCCTGTTACAGGGATAGTTTTACCGTACCTTATAAAACTACAGATAAAATAGTCCTGTATACACACATTATATTATTTGTATAAAGAAAAACAGTGTTATGTTATCATGACCTCGTACTTGTCTCATGCAGACATACACAAGCAAGCGGATGACGTGTTATGAAAAATTAATTATTTTAGGAATTACAGTTCCTGTCGATTCAGTGCAACAAGTGAAGGCATGTTGGTTTCACTTAAGCGACACTGCATTTCTTACTCACCAGCCGAGAGAACACTGTGCTAAGATGGAGGTTCAATCGTAGCAACAGGCGACTGTATAACAGTGCAGTCACTAATTTTAACAAAGCTGCCTCATTCTACACGGAGCACAGTTCACGAACTAAAAGTGAAAATAATTTAAGGTAATATTTCTGTCCCCCCGAAAGGAGTCTCAACCTTGTCCTGATGGTGGGGCTTGCGTGACTCTGTGACCTGGAGACCTATGCCGGTGGTAGTTTAACTACCGGTAGGGTCACCCATGCCGGTAAGATCAAAGGGTAGAGTCAAGACTAAGAGATATACCCTGAGCCGCGCCATAGCTCAAGCGGTTAGTCGCTGGCTTCCCATCGCGGCGGCCCGGGTTCGATCCCGGATCTGGTCAAGTGGGATTTGTGGTGGACAAAGTGGCGCTGGGGCAGGTTTTCTCCGAGTACTTCGGTTTCCCCTGCCAATCTTTATTCCACCAATTGCTCCACAATCATCCTCACCTATCATCTGGGGCTGGTACAATAGGCCAGAAGTGGCCGCAGTACAAGGGACTTAGTCCCACCCCACTAGAAAAAAAAAGAGATATACCACGGTCCTCCAGGTTGGGGGTTTGATATTAAGCTAACAACCTTATTCTGTAAAAAGAATTCTGTTCAGAAACCTAACAACCAGCCTCGGGTCATCATGCGTGGGTCCATTCCTACGGCAGCACGCGTTGGTTGTGGAGACTGGTTGTAGAGGAAGCCAAGTCTTACCCAGGGCTGTAGCGCCGAGTGGTAGACAATGTTTCTGTAGTGATATATTCGTTTCGGAACAACAGAACTGTGTTTGTAATAAATGAACACCAACGAGATCAACCGGAGACGTCCTTATGCCTAATACGCGAAGAAGAAGAAGAAGAAGTAAAGAAAGTAACGTGTGCATATAAAGTCTTGAGTGAAGTACCTCTTCCGGATGTATATATCCGGTATTGGCCTGAAGGAAAGGTAAGGACTGTATATAAAACAACAGTCACAATAACCAATCGCGGGATTTGTTTTTCAGACCTTTCAAACGTGATTCGAAGGCGCCATGGGTATCACTGTGTAAACAATATTAAATCCAAGGAATAGCCAGTTGGTCATTCGTTTAGAAATATGCAGCGTTGTTACAATCTGAAAATGTAATTAACAAGGATGTCAAATGCCTGTAACGTTTATATGTAATTTGCGATTATGTACTACGGTTCTTAGAAGCTTTAACCTCGGCTCTAAACCCCCCGCATCGTGAATTATATTTGTGAAACGTGTATACTAAAACTGGGGTGCAATTTCTTTTTAAATTGCGTTTCTTGCCACTCTGTGTACTTCACTGTCCTTGACTGCTGATGCAAATATATTGCCCAAAATAGAAATCTATTTTCCTAGCCCGACACCCTTTCTGGGAAATCAACTGAATTATTCAGTGGGTTATTAAATATGTAGAAAGCGTACGAACGAAATTAGTGACCGAACTCAAATATGGTTCAACACCAACTAATAATGCCCCCAAAAGGTATTCATATTGCAGAAACTAATCCTGTGAAATTATTTTTTTATAGATCAAGCCTTTCAAGCAACCGAGAAATCCGTAAGTGTTCACAAGAGCCCGCCATTGGTCCCCATCACAATCCAAATAAATCGAGCCCACACTTCCCCATTATATTTCATTAGTATCAATTTTAATATTAGGAGCCGGGATAGCGCAGTCGGTACAGCGACTGGCTGCGGACTGGGAGACCGAGTCCCAGTGGGGGGAAAAAAATTTATCTTCTGCAAGTCGTCCAGACTGGCTCTGGGGTCCCGGGGGTGACGCTGGCGGGGCGTGAAGCTGACCATTCACCTCCAACTAGTGCCGAGGTCAAGAAAATGTGGATCTATACATCCACTCTCCCATACGCCTTCATGGCGTAGTGCTTAATTAGTTAGGAACAGGGACAACTTTACATGTGATCTTTTTATCAATTTTAATATTGTCCTTCCATCTATGCCTAAAGCTTCCACGTCTCCCCTTCCATTCACGTCTTCCGTTGAAAAATATGTACGTATTTCTTCCACCTCCCATGCATGCTACACGCTCAGTATAGGCCACCTGAATTTTATCTAATATTTTTCTCTACTCCACATTGTCCAGACCTGCTCTGCGGCCCACCCAGCCTCCTATCCAATGGGTACCGGCGGCTCTTTCCCCGGGGTTAAAGTGGCCAGGACGTGAAGCTCACTACTCACCTCCATCTAATGCCGAGATCAAGAATGGTGGAGCTATACCTCCACTCTCCTACGTCTACCAGTCTCCGTCTCTTCCTCCTCCTGAGGTCTAAATATTTTCCTCGGCATTGTGTTCACAACGTTCCTTAAATGAAGTCTGTACAATTTGCCTGAGCAGTACTAAATGGATTCCGAATTCCATCACACGCTATACGAGTATATGCCAAATGCGTGACTAGCATATATTTGGAAGGCCGTACACTTGACACATTTATTTGAATTCGAACCTGCGACCTGCAGGTCACAGTACCACCCGGCGTCAGTACATGACACCGTGAAGACAGGAATAGAATAGAATGCTGTGCAAATCAACAGCCGAACTTTCTCCAAGTCCTTCATTCCAGGACATGATCAAGGCTGAAACCCATCTATGTTACACAGCAGACAACAGACATTCACTGAGAACTCGTGGCCTCTGTACCTGATAAAACCACTGCTTCGTGTTATAAATAAAGCCAAGCCTATGGTACCGTCACGTCAGTTTATCTGTCCCCACTAACAGCCAAATGAATTTATCACCATGGAAGCTGATATGGGCATCGTACTACTAGAAACCATACCGCATTTTTATTTCTTAATCTTGTACCATCAATAACGTTCCAGCTGGGCGAACTTCTGAGATGGAAGAGATTCTAGCGATACAAGCGACATTATCGCTACTTGTTGTGGGCGCCTGAGAAGTTTTTCACGTAAAATGTAAAAGAAGAATGATTACATAACTCCACGGTGCAAGGTCTTCTTGAAACGTTGACAGCTGCTCAGCCAGTCAAGAAATAGGGCTGTAATTTAAGGAACCCGAAGATCCATTACAATGTCCCGAACAGAGCACTGTTTTATCCTATCCTGAGCCAGCTTAGTCTACAGTCACGCCATATTTATTTAACATGCCTTTAATATTATCCTCTCACCTAAGTCCTATGTACCCCAAGTGGCTTCTTACTTTGAGTTCCTTTCTCGCTAAAAGTTTGTATCCATTTCTCACCTCCCCCATGCGTAGGCCCTATTAAATATCCCCCCCCCATACAATCCTCCTTAGTCGCCTTAACATTAGATGAAGTAAACATTATGAAGCCGGTCACGGTAGCCGAGCGGTCTAAGGCATGTACTGTCTTCGGTCGCTTGGAAACCGGGATCGTGGGTTCGAATCCCACTCAGGGAATGGATGTTTAGTTTGTGTGTGTGTGCGTTTTTCTGTGTTTGTGTACAGGTAGAGGTCTTGCGACGAGCTGATCACCCGCCCAAGGAGGCCTACCAAATGTGTAAGATCTAGAAAAACCGAAGTGAACGCAGAAGTTCATGGAGGTAGGCCTAGGCCCACTGGGGCTGTAGTGCCAAGGAAAAAAAAACATTATGAATCTCCTCATTATGCAACTACCTTCATCCTCCTGTAACTTTCACTTCTTCAAGTACACATATATCCTTCAGTACGCTGATATAAACCACCGCCAACCTATGTCCCCCCCTCTCCTTCCAGTTCATCGGTAGAGAGATAAAGCTTCACATCCACAGGAAACAAGTAAATCTGAAGTTTGGTTCATTTCAGTTTTTAGATTTTTAAATGAAACTGAAGGTAGCAAGCACTTGACAGTGCGAACATAACCCTATGATAAACAATGCCGATAACGAGCTTTAACATTACGATAAAGCTCTGAAACTTTCCCACAGATTGTATTTAAGAGTTTTGTATAAGTCTCAGAATAAACAGTTACTATTTTCCTAAACAGCATTAACCGATTAATCTTTGCAGTGGAGGATCAGTGTGTTTTCTGTGAGACAAGGACTTACATTTTTAATATTAATAAACAAAATTCGTACTTCAAACAGCTGATTTCGTTAGGTCTATGTCATGCCACTGTCAAGTACTAGAGCTTCTCCGAATGATTTACTAATTACTTTATAATATAAAGCACTCAGCAAATCCAGAATGCAGGAAGAAGTAACGACATGAATTCTTGCTGTATTCTGGAACCGGGTAAAAAAGTAAAGATAAAACTGTCTCTGTGCTTAATTAATTAAGCACTATGCCATGAAGACGTATGCAGCATTGAAGGCAGTAGGTGGAAGTGAATGGTCAGCTTCACGTCCCAGCCGCTTTACCCCCCGGTGAAATAACCCCCGCTACCCATTGGATAGGAGGCTGCGTGGACGGTCAGGACGCTGTGGAGAAAAATCTTGGCCTGCCGGGAATCGAACACGGGACGTCCAGCCCGTAGCTATACCAAATCCTATTCTGGAACAGGGTAATGGGCAAGTACATAGGCCTGTCTTCATGTATACCTAGCCAAAATGCCCTTATCCACGCCTAACAGTGTTTCTATGTTTTTGTTTACGGCAGACCTATCAGAATCACACAAATAACTCAGACCAGAAGCTGAGGTTTCCCTTCTCATTACAATCCATCCAGATTTTCCTAACCAATCTGACTGAGTGTCGTTCCATCGGCAAAAGTCCAACTGTGAAGTTTACTGTATTCTGGGATGAAAGGTCCCGCAGCCTGGAAAATCCTTATCGATGTTCCGGAGGAATGTACTGCCCCCTTCTTCCTCTTGCACCCTGATGATGGAGGCGGCACGCTCCTCGAAACCGCCAGTAACGATCTACCAGACTACGTGGCGTCATATCACATTACATCGATATCAGCGAACAAATGTTCTGACAACTTCCTGTCTGATTGTATTCTGTACCTGCTAACAAATGATGGGGGGTTGGGGCGGGGGGGGGGGACAACCACCCGTGGCACAGCAGATTTATGAAGTAAATGTGTAACTGCAATATATCATATTCCACGGCTCAGATTCCGCACGGGATAAATGTACATGTTTAGACCGGCCAACCTTGAAACAGCATAAGAATTCATTCACAAGACAATGGAGAAGGAATAAACGAGGGATGTCCGACATGCTTCGCTGTCTTCTATGTTTCTACTTCAAAAGATTTTTGTTCAGAGGTTTATGGAGGTGACGATACGTATGAAGTGCGACACGAACAATCATTTCCACTCTTAATTTTACGCACACGTTTCTTGAAGAACCAGGATGTCGAACATCCATTAATGTAGGGTGTAGTGTACTTTTAGAAGGTAAATGCCTTCTAAAAGAAGTTATCGAAGGAAAGATAGATGGGCGGATAGAACTGACAAGAAGACGAGGAAGAGGACGTAAGAAGATGCTGGATGACCTTGGGGACAGAAGAGGATACTGTCATTTGAAGGAGAAAGCTCTAGATCGCATTAAGTGGAGGAATTGTTTTGGAAGAGACTGTGGACCTGTCGTCTTGACAGATTACTGATGATGATGATGACGATGATGATGATAGTGTACTTACGTATCATTACGTGTGAATGAACGAGAAGCTTCACCCTCCGACGTATTCACTCCCAGGTATCCAGGTACTACAGGCTGGGTAGGTCCCAGAGCCTGTCAGAACGCAGTAAAGAAAAAACAAAACCTCCGTGGTTTTAGTCCTCAAGCGAACTACACCGACCGAGCGACCGCCGCTTGTCGGCGAAGTTAGTGCGAACTTTAGCGGATAGAGGGCGTCAAGTGGTCAGTGCAACGGACCCCCACGGCCGTTAATTTCGGTTTTCTACACCGGAGCCGGTTCTTTTCCATCCAAGTAGCTCCTCAATTATCCTCATGAGGCTAACCGGATCCCCGTTCCAGTCCCATTACTTCTCAGAAAACATGGTAGTGCCGGGAATTGAACCCGGGACCTCTGGATCTATAGCCAGGAACTCTGACCACTAGACTACAGAGGCTGTCAGAAAGCAGAAACGAGAAGAAAACTCGGGAACTGTGTTCCTTTACAGTTTATTCCTATGTTCAACAGCAGTAACACAGGTGTCTATTTTTCATCCGTTTCTCTAAACTAATATCGGAATAGAACTTGCTAACGGCGAGTTTCCTTCAACATTATTCCCCATTCAGCAATCATCACCTCACATCGTATACGACATTTTACTTGAAATAGCTTCGTGCATTATAACAACGAACCAGTCTTTGTGTTCGGAAGACACGTGCTTGAGCCACAAATAGGGATCGATTACCCTTAGATGTTGGTGGATTTACCAGAAAGTTTGGAATACTTTTTATTTATTTAATAGGGCGTTTGAACTGCGGAGCGACGCGGTCGAATGGTTAGCAATCCTACTTCGTTTTTGACAGTTCCCGGATTCAAGGCTTTGCGCAGATACGTTATATTCACGGAAACTTTCATGGTTTCCCTTGGTCCTTCCAGGCAAATGCCAAGCAACATTTCAAATTAGGTCACGACCGCTTCGTTGTACAATTATTTCCATTCATTATGCATTAATCATCTTGTCATTCGGTGCTATATAATATGAGCCACTGAACATGTCGTTAATTAAACAATAACTAATTTCAGAAGTTATAACTTACCGATCACAATGGTCGTGCGGTCTAAGACACGAAATATTTTCGCCCTCTCAAACATTAGGATAGCGGGTTCGAATCCCATTCGAGGCATGAATATCTGCGTTTATTGTGTCTGTTGTCATGTCTAGTTAGCGGCCTCGCGACGAGCTGATCCTCTGTCTAAGGAGTCCTACTGACTGTCTGTGAGATTCATAATTTCATAATTAGTTCTGACTGGAAACCGACCAGAGTGCCGAATCCGTCAAGGCAGAAGAAGAAGAAGTTATACGGTCGAAGGATATGGGAAGTCGATCATGAATGGTAAGGATTTTGAAAACATAGTTCTAGCCAATTTAGAAATGCCCTCTTAACATTAACTTAGAGAGAGTAAGGAAGACTATGGCAAACCTTGCTCACGATAACCAATGTATATTCAAGGTATATACAACCCGAGTAAACCACCGACTTTTTATATAGTGTCGACTGGGATTATGAACCTGAACTGGATATAACGCGTAAAGTAGCGGATTAAGTCTCCTTTAACCCTACAAGTGCCAAGCGTCGAAAATTTCGTACTTGACAATAATTGCTGTATATTATAACACGTGACATCTGATGGTACTCAATCTAAACTATATAACCACAAAATATTTGAAGGGAGTTCTTCCTTGCATTTGAAGTCCTCGATATCAGGTGAACTAATGCTGGCGATACCAAGGTTAGAGCAGTCGCTTGGAGAGACTGGCGAAAACAACGAATGACATCAATCGGGATAGTGGAGAGCTAGTGATCCAGATCCAACTATGGAACCTTCAGAAAACAACCTCGTGCTTATCATAAAACAGAGATATTTGATGTTCCGAAACCAATACAAGCTACACGCGATGCTGTGACAGTAATCTTCCTCGACTCTCTGGATCTTCACCTCTCTCAGCAAGTCACTGGTTACAGTTACCATGGTAACACTAACCAGGAGCCGGATGCATCCCCCACATCAGTTAGTGGCAATTCCTCCTTATGTTTGTTGGTTCATAGTTCCCGGAAATTTTATCAATGGTTACGCTTTAGGAAATTTGGAGTTCTTCTAGTTAAGTTCAAACTATCGCTATGAAAGAAAGTAAAGTCACCAGGGCAAAGTGACACGCAATTCACAACAGTGAATTCTTATTCTTATAAAACGAATGGCAGGTTTTCGTAATTTTCCCCAGTCCCTCCACATAAATTACGGGACAGTATCCAAAATTACGTCACTACCGCTTTCATCCACATTATTTCCAATTCGCTGTTCCCTACTCATTCCATTATTCGACACTATGTAGTCTGAGCTACTAACAACGGCGTTACTCAAACAATAGTTAAGAAATAGTAAGCCATGTTATTTACTTGTCGTCTCCAAAATACTGGATGAACTTCACTAAGTTTATTAATGAGGGAGTATAAATTAGAATTTGGACGTGGGAGGGATTTAATTTTATTTCGTATTGTTCCAGTATAACTCCTGCTTTATGCCTCCGTTATGCGCCCGCGACACACACACACACAATATATATAAAAAGGTAACGCTAACCCTGTAAGAAGGGAAACGGGGGCTCTTTCCCTGGGGGTAAAACGGTAGGGGCGTGAAGCTGACTGCTCACCTTCAAATAGTGCCGAGGTCAAGAAAATGTGGATCTACACATCCACTCCCCCATACGCCTTCATGGCGTAGTGCTTAATTAGTTAAGCACAGGGACTTTACTTTTCTATCCCTGTTAGAAGCCGTGCAGGCCCATACAGTTGTGAGACGTCGAGGCTCCCACATGTTCTCAACCTTTGTGAGACCGCGCTTGGTCTTCGGTAAATTCTTTTTTTATAAGATGAGGGCCCGGCGGTTGATAAACACTGTTCTAGACAGTCGGCTCACAGATGGCGGTGAGGTTGTCAGCCTTACAAACCGGCCGTCATTTACCTCCAAGAAGAGTCCTGGTACTCATTTCTGTTAGGGGCTGAGTCGACTCCAGGGCCATAGTGCGGCTGGAAGGATTAGGTCAACTGAAAAATCCAGTGACCTCATTGGGAACGGAACCCACGATCTTCCGGCTTGTAACATGGTGCCTCAAACGATTACGCTACCGCGTGCCCCCGCCCACACTAGAAATGTGTGTGTGCACAATGACTTGAAATGTTGCAGGCCTATGTTTAACAAGTGCCAGAGAAAATACAATTTATAAAACTATCTCGAGCGTGAGTGCCAGTTTTAGCGGATACAAGGTGTTGCGTGGTCAGCGCAACGGATCCCTACGGCAGTTAATTTCAGTTGTCTAGATCGGAGCCGCTATTTCCTTGAAATAGCTCCTCAATTATCCTCGCGAGGCTGAGTGGAGCCCGTTCCAGACCCACTACTTCTCAGAAAATCTGGCAGCGCCGGGAATCGAACCCGGACCTCTGGATCTGTAGCCAGGAACTCTGACCACTCAGGAGTTGGCACTAACTTCGCCGACAAGTGGCGGTCGCTCGGTCGCTATAGTTCGCTTGCGGACTAAAACCACGGAGTTTGTTTCGATTTTGTTTATCTGGAGCTTGATGAGCTCTGCAACAACTGATTTGTATTTCCAGTTGATGGACATCAAGGCCTATGACGTATACAAAATAGTAATGAACACGTTTGGCAAATGTAATGTTCTAAGTTGGAGGAATGTTTATCTTCCCTTCTACTCGGGCAGGTGAAAGTCATACACGCTCTTCCGAATTTACTTTCTATTGTGCCAAATGCAGTTCCATTTTTGTGAGGTAAGACAATTTGCCACAAGGACCCTGTTGAAACCACAATGATGCTCATACGTGGTCGGTTGTCACAGTGCTTAATTAAGTTCTAAGCAATGACGTATGGAGAAGTGGATGTATAGATCCACGCATTCTTGACCTCGGCATTAGTTGGAGGTGAGTGCTCGGTCAGCTTCACACCCCCACCGCTTTAACCCCGAGGAAAGAGCCCAAGGTAGCTGCTGGACAGGAGACTGGAAAGGCAGCAGAACCAACCTGGATGACGTGGGGAGGAATATCTTACCCCTACCGAGACTGGAACTCCTGCCCCTCGGCTGTACCGTCCGTATCCAGTCGCTATACCGACTGCGCTATCCCAGCTCTTTCATAAGTGGTCCGTTGATTGGGTAAATTGCTGCTGACCCTCGCCAGCACAGTCATTCCTGGATTACTCTTTTACTGCCTCACAATTCTGGGATTTCGCTCAGGAACGGTACATAACTGCGACAAACGGTATACCCGAAACGACCATCCGCAAAATCGGGTGTGAAAATCGCAGCAAAGATGATATGAGACGGCTATTTAAGCGCAGCGTTCTCTGGATGCCGCCGAAGGGTGTTCTTTCTGGGCGTGCGTGTTAATCGAGAGTGGTGAAAGGCTTGACCGGCAGACGTGGCCTTCACGTGGCTACCCACTGACATTCGTGACACTGTCTTGTCACTCTTTCGTGACTCGGGCATCAGAGTTAATACAACGCCCCAACCTGTTCCGAGAATATTAAATTTGCCACTGTTCCGAGGGACACCTCATGGCCAATATGTCTGATTTAGGAACGGAATGTCCGAGGATCGAATCATGATAGCCAGTATGCACGCACTCAAAAATGGACGAAGAAAAGGAACAAAAAAAAGTGCGTTTTGATTATAAATTCTGCTTTCACTTCAGAGTTTAGGAACAGCTAATTCCCACCATGCTAACCTGTTACTCTGTCCCATCAACATCAATGGCCAACACTGAGCAGATTTATACATGGAAAATACTCTAGGATTGTGTTCATGAGCTACCGGCTTCGAATCTCGGTCTGAAATACACAGTCGAAATACGAGAAATGTAATTCCGTCTCACATTTCTCCTCCCATCCTCAAGGAAATGTCCAGCAATGAATGATATCTTATCCTTCAATTGTCAAGAAGCAAGCACAATAAACCGTCCAATGTACGCTGTAGATATCTATATCCACAATAAAATACAAAGCTTTTCCTGTGTTTTAACTGATTAAGCACTACGCCATGAAGGCGTATGGGGGACTGGATGTATAGATCCACGCATTCTTGACCTCGGCACCTGTTCGTAGTACCGGCTCAGCCGGTACTCACTGGTTAGAAAGCTGAGTGGGCCACAGAACCGGTCTGGACATGGAGAAGAGAAAAATCTCGCCCCTACCGGGACTCGAACTCCGACCTCTCGGCCGTCCAACACGTATCCAGTCGTTATACCGACTGCGCTATCCCGGGTCTCATAGGTCAATATTTTCTAAATATTTTAACTTATTAGCTTCTCTACTGAAAGAGATGATACAGTTTTAATAAAATACATCGTCTTAATACTGGACTAATTCAAAATATGATTTAAATTTCACCAAAATTCTTCAGTAATTTCTGAGATTCAACATGAATACGAACGGAAAGACATTACCGTATCAATGTAAGTCATTTTTGTGCTTTGTCTAAAGAACGCACTGAACAGGAAATACAAATCAAATCTTCACGATTTGCAGTTACTATAACATAAAATCATTAATGCACACACACACGTTACCAATTGTCCGCGGCACTGATACGGGTAAAACCATAGTTCACGTCCATAAAATAATGTAATTTAAATATATATCACTGAGGTGTAAAACTGTATCAAAACATGTAATACAAGGTGGTTCAAATATGACCGGGACTGCTTTGTGTGTAAACAAGCCGCACTGCGCAGCAGCTGTGCGGCCTTGAGAGAGTGAAGCCACAACCTCCACCCTCCCTCCTGTTCGGCTTAGAACCTGTTCAGTCCTGTCTGGGAGTTGCTAGAGTAATTAGCGAACAGAAGGTACAGTGGAGCGTGGAACAAAGCATTGTGATCAAATTCCTCGTTGGAGAAAACGTCCCGTCCGCAGAAATTCACCAGACTCCAACAACAGTATGGGGAAGAGTGTCTCTCACGGACCCGTGTGTTTGGGTGGTGTAAGTGCTTCAGAGAGGGCAGAGGGCGTGGAGAATGAACCGCATAAACGTCGGCCGCGAACATCCGTCACCGAGCCAAACACTGATCGTACAGACGCGCTTATTCGTGTGAATAGGTGCATCACTACCAAGGAACTTGGAGCAATGCTGTCCATCAGTGTTGGCAGTGTAGAAGACATCGTGAAATACCACCTGTACTATCGCAAGGTGAATGCACGGTGGGTACCACGCACTTTGACGGACGTGAACAAAATGGTGCGCACGCAAGCTGCCAGTCGTCTCCTACAGCAGTTTGAAGATGAAGGTGATGCATTTTTGAAGTCTATAGTGACCACCGATGAAACGTGGGTGCACTACTTCATTCCAGAGTCTCAGCAGTCATCACGCGAGTGGCGGCATACCAGTTCTCCCAAACCCAAGAGAGCGCGGAGGAGCCGTTCGGCAGGAAAAGTGATGGAAACGATCTTATGGGACTGGCAGGGGGTTATCCATATAGACTTTCTGACAGATGCCAGAACAGTCAATGCAGCTTATTACTCAGACCTTCTGGCAACAGATGTGAAGGAAAAGTTCCGATCCAAGCGGAAGACAGGTGGAAAGCGGGTAGCCTTCCTTCAAGACAATGCACGCCCCCATACGGCCAAAACAATGGAAACCCTCAGGAAACTGAAATGGAACCTTCTGATACATCCGCCGTACAGTCCCGATTTGGCCCCAAGTGATTTCTACCTGTTCGGAAGGCTCAGATCAGACTTGCAAGGCATGCAGTTTGTGGACGACAGCGTCATCTAGACTGTTCGGGAGTGGAAACGCCGCCAACCACAAGCCTTTTTTTGAAAAGGGCATCAGGATGCTTCCAGAATGTTGGGAGAAATATGATGACTCCGGAAGGGAGTACTTTGAAGACTGACATGTGCAAGTAAATGTTTGGCAATTATGGTTAAAAAAAATCAGTCCCAGGTCACAAATAGAAGCAAAACAGCTGTAATGGACATAGAAGGTTTTCTAGGTAGCAGCACAGTCCAGCTTCATGAAAGTCTAGGTAGCAGACGAGCATGCGTATGATCACAGGCTGGTTTCAGTAGCCAAAATGGCGACCGTGCTTGACGAGTGTACTATCGAAGGGCAGCGTTCCATTGTGCGTTTGNGCGTATGATCACAGGCTGGTTTCAGTAGCCAAAATGGCGACCGTGCAGCGTTCCATTGTGCGTTTGCTGTGGACAAGAGGACTCAATGCAAAGGATATTCATAAAGAAATGTTTCTTGTTTACGTTTGGAAGTGTTTGTCACGTAAAGCGGTTTACAGCTGGGTCGCGAAATGTGGCAAACGCTTCGCTGATGACGAAGAGGTTGAAACGGAGGCGCGGAAGTGGCTGAGACAACATTCAAGCCACTTTTACGCTGCGGGTTTCGACGCACTGGTAAAGCGAAGGGACAAGTGTTTCAATGTTGGTGGAGGATACGTCGCGAAATAAACGTTTCTTCCAGATTCGAATATCACATGTTTTATCAGGGACATACAGCTCTTATGATCTACGGGGCTAAATGAATTTACAAAAAATAAATGAAAATTTGAGATTGCTCCATTAAGAAGATGAATATGAATAGTCAGCTTCACACCCCCCGCTTTACCACCCAAAAGAGCGCCGGGTACAGATATAAGGCTGGATGGACCCCATAACTGGTCCGGACGCTGTCGACACGAGACAAAAACTTGTCCTTTCCGGGAATTGAACCTCGGCCGTCCAGCCGTAGCTCTACAAGCAAAACTAACTATAAATTGTGTCAATGTTTCCCAGTTTTTTCCATGTGCTTACGTCATTCACGCATTCGAGGTGGAATTTATCGACTGAAAATGACGATTATTAACACAAATTCCTAACACAGGGAATTTACTTAGCTGCCGCTTGCTGAACACTCCAAAACATCCCGTTGTAACGGAAGCTTTCTTCAACAAACTGGCACCAGGTTTATACACACAAGATAGTGAAGCTGCCATTGCGAATGGTAGACATGCACCCCCCCCCCTTTCTCGTATCAGAATCTGATCTCCCTCTTTTATTAAACTGCGTGCGTAAAACGTGGGTAATGGCGCAGGTAAGATGAAGGAGGCCTGGACTACATAAATGAGCGAGCACACGTGAACTGCATACTTCCTACGTACGACGTACAATTAAGCATTAGCACCGAATGGAGGAAATAACATAACCTTAACGTAATGGATGGACAGTACGTTCACCGCCTGGATCTGCATCTACTTACCTTCCAGTGCACGGCCGCCGACATGTACTCTACCAAGTCAATTTACTCGTAACATTTGCAAGTCCCCCTAATGAAGCGATATGCTCGGTAAGTCATTAGACAAAATCAGTGTTTCTTGTGGAATACTTTGGCCAGGGCATGCATTATATAATTCTAAATCGAGCAAGTTTGGACAGGCCGTGACACTTCAGACTTGTATTCGAAAGGTGGTTGGTTCGAATATCGACCGGGATAGTATACCTTCAAACATATCATGACCATTTCCTTTCAAATCTTTTCCAATTCATCATTCAGCAATCATCTTACTATCTGACACTGGCCTATATATTCTGAGTTACTGACAGATCCGTTAAATAAATCACAGATGAGTAAACAATTTAATATAAATCGGATTATAAGACTGGGGCCACAGGAGCGCACAAAATGCGTCCGTTGTAACGAACGTCGTGACGTACGTTGTAGAAATAAACAAGAGAGGCGAATGCTACGCTTCTTCTGGCTCCATTGAAGACAGAAAACTACGCACCACATTCAGCAACTGTTCGGTGTACTCAGCAACGTCCGTCATAAAGTACGTTCGTTGCAACGGACGTACTTCGTGCGCTCGTGTGGCCCCAGCCTAAGACACTATCGACTATACAGGGGCGCTTCTGCAAACACGGGGAGAGGACATAACCACAGGATGCAGACAGAGGTGTATATACGTATTGATAGGCTTCATAATTTGTACTCTTCATCAAAATTAAATTAGTGTTCAGATGAAGGAGAATACGATGGGGGGATGAAGTAGCGCACACGATGGAGTTAATAAATGAATAACAAATTTTAGTCAGTAAACCTAAAACGGACAGAGAAGTTAACAGACCTGACCGTAAATGGAGAGATGATACACGTACTAAAATACTGTTACATGTATACCCATTGCTAGGCAACGGTTTGGTAAACAACTTCCCGCGAAGACAGAATCTTGGTAAACGTAATTACGTAACAGTAGACGAGGGTGTGTTTTCTATGCCTCTCGCGCCACGCCCAGAGTCGGTAACGGACCAATGAACTCGCAGTTTGACACGTGGCATGTGTTTTCTGTTGGGTCCGTGCCAAAGTATTATAAGAGGGGCCTCAAGGGGCCTGACGCCAAGACGAACTGATTGGCGGTAAACCGCCAGTCGTAAAGTAACTCTTTGTCTCTGACGTGTAAAGGCTGTCATTTATCAGAGGAAAGGCTGGGGAATCCGTAACCCTGTGAGTCGTAACAGGCGACGAAAAGGGAAGTCTCAGATCTGAGAGAGTAAAATACGGTCGCGAGTCCCAAGAGACTCGGACCCGAGAAAGACTGCACTGACAAGAACCAGCAGCATACACAAAAGACAGACTTGTCCTCTCGTCACAGAGGGCGCTCCACAAAAACAAGACCGTATTTTTATAACTGTCAAACAGTAAAAAATATATGGTCATGAGCCACAGACGGGGCTCGACACCAAGACTTACTGACTGACTGACCGTCAGTCGCAATGTGACTGACTCTGACGTGTAAAGGCGGGGTAAAATACCTCCACCGTAGCGCTGCGAGTCGTAGGTGGTGACGAAACGGGACCCAGCGCCTGGGGGTATAACCTGGCCACCCTGCTCATAAACTCCTTGGCTTTAGTCCTCAAGCGAACTATATTGACTGAGAGACTGCCGCTTGTCGGCGAAGTTAGTGCCAACTTTAGCGGATACGGGGTGTCGCGTGGTAAGCACAACGAATCCCCACGGTCGTTAATTTCGGTTTTCTAGACCGGAGCCGCTATTTCCATGAAATAGCTCCTCAATTATCCTCAAGAGGCTGAGTGGACCCCGTTCCAGACCCACTACTTCTCAGAAAATCTGGTAGAGCCGGGAATCGAACCGGGACCTCTGGATCTGTAGCCAGGAACTCTCATTACTAGACGACAGAGCACCCTGCCCATGGGGGATATAAATAAGGGGACCTGGGCCTCCAGGTTCGGAGAGTCCCCAGTCTGAGACAGTAAAGTGTGTAGTCATGAGTCCCGCGGGACTCGGACCTGAGAATGACAGCGCTGGCAATAGCCAGCTGCAATTGTAAACGACATACCCAACTTCTCGTCACAGAGGATGTTACATAAGGACTACGACCGCAAATGTTTAGTTGAAAACAAATCTAGCCGTGAGTCTCAAAGGGCTTGGTGCCAAGACGAACTGATTGGTGGTAAACCGCCAGTCGTAAAGTAACTCTGAGAAGGCATTCCAGGAGTGTTTTTAGGTGAGTTCCGAGGTCCCAGGGCGATTGAACACGAAATGGCAAAAAGACATCATAGTCACTTGAACCTCATGACTCAAGGTACGCGGGTTCAAACCTGGCGGAGGTCGTGGAATTTTTAAGGGCGGAGAAATTCAGGGAACAAGTCCTCCGGGAGGGACTTTAAGCCGTGGGTCCCGTGTCGTAGATTTACGGCACGTAAAAGATCCTCATGTCTCTAGGAGAACTCTGAGCAAAATTAGGCAACACATTTCCCGCTCAAGTAGTTTCCAATGCCTCTGGTAGATGGGGGAAATATCAGGTACCGGGCCGACCTCGTTGGCTGAACGGGGCTGATAGTACGCACCAGTACCGGTAGGGTATGGCGACATTAGAAATTAAAGGGAGACGCACAATGGACCAATACCTGGTCTAAGTGCATGGGGAAACCCACCCCCTCTAATAATAATAA
>NW_019735578.1:685430-808752 GCF_002891405.2 Cryptotermes secundus | reverse complement strand
AACGTAGACGCACAGTACCAAACTCCTCAAAATTCTGTTTTAGAGATGAGATATGCCAAAGGTCGGAAAGACAGGCATAACCTCCACAGAATGAGTTCATTTTATGCATACAAAAAAGGCGGAAGTAACCAGGCTTGACGCATTACCACGTATCATCCCGAACTTGACATTTCAACTTTTTCTGATCTCAATAAACTCAGTACCCAAATGTTTTGTTTGTATAATGATTGAAGATGTTTACAGATTTGGCGACATCCGCAAAATTATATTTAACCTCACTGTTGCCGTAATCAATTATAGTTTGTTTCGTTCCAGCTGTAAGCCTTTCTTGCACTCAAGTACACTCAATTCAGACACACTGTAAAGTTCTTACAGTGTAGACCGTATTTGTAAGATTTGAGGAGTTCACGGCGGTGACTATGATGAAAACAGTGTTCTGGGATTTGGCGCCGTGTAGAAATAGTGTTAACCGACGTTTCGGAGGAACGTATCACTTCCATCTTCAGGGTAGAAGAAAAAAATAAGAAAATCCGCGAGCGAGGAACCAGCGTGAGCAAGTGCTAACTATCACCTCCTCACTCTGGTTCCTCGCTAGCGGATTTTCTTATTTTTTCTTCTACCCTGAAGATGGAGGCGATATGTTCCTCCGAAACGTCGGTTAACACAATATCTACACGGCGCCACATCCCAGAAGACTGATTTCTTCATAGTCTGTATTTGTTCTGTTATTTCGAAACTTGACTTTACGCTTCTACCATCTCCTGGAAATAATCTGAACCATCTTCGTTTCAGTTCATATTTTGGCCACAGCGTGTTATAAAAAAGTGTGCAGATGTATCCAATATCTGTTTTCATCAACCTGTTGCATCATAATAGTTTTGAAGTACTGGCGAAGCCTTTTATGCAAACATATTTCAGAACACGTTAAGATCTCAGTGTCCAAATACTTCCTCATGTTGGGAATGTAAAGCAATAATTCAGCATAATTCAGGGTGCATAATGGCGACTTCATTGCCTTTTGATATGTTCACATGCGACGTAACATCGTAAGTTCATACTGTGATCTTACAGGTAACAGTACGTTCGTTCAAACTGTACCCACATACCAAGCTACACGACGTCATGAGCCACCAGACCACAAAACGGATCTTCAGTTCTGTAAGAATTTCAAATCTCATGGGACGATAAGCCGATTATCTTGGTCAGACTATACAAACAGGGCCCCTTGTCTTCTCACACATCTCAAGAACCTAAGTACAAAACACAAAAAATGCATTTTTTATTCAGGGGTTATATGATGTGTAACAGTGTAGCAGATGCAAAGAAGAAACTTAATGCGGCTACGGCATATCCTGTGAAACTTGACCTCTACGCCTATTCTAGCAGAAATCACCAACTTCAAGGAAACGAAGGCCGTTTAATGTGTTTTCGAGCGATGTCACCAAATGTAGACTACCCTGCACCCATATGCACTAAACATGTCTCCGGCCAGCGGTCTGTTACTTCTACCTGTAAAGGCGACGTCCTCACACTAGCGCACTATTTAGAGCCCATTTCCTTTCATGATCTTAATTTATACATAACTTCGTGATCCATTCCTGCGGGTACTTCCCAGGAGTCGGAGCGTGAAGCTGACCACTCCCCTCCAACTAGCGCCGAGGTCAAGAAAATGTGGATCTATGCACACACTCCCCCATACGCCTTCATGGAGTAGTGCTTAATTAGTTAAGCACAGGGACAACTTTGTTTTCTTCCTTGGCACTACAGCCCCAGTGGGCCTAGGCCTACCTCCATGAACGTCTCTGTTCACTTCGGTTTTTCTAGATCTTACACATTCGGTAGGACTCCTTGGGCGGGTGATCAGCTCGTCGCAAGGTCTCTAACAGGGACTTTACCTTTACATTACTTCCCAGGAGTACTATGGGTGCAGCGAGAACACTTTTCAACTTACGTTTAGGCCATTTAAGACTATTTTCACTCATTCCTGTAAAGTATGCAGGATAGAGGAATAATTTTGATTTCTGGTATTGATATATGGTATACCTCCTTCTTTCTAATCTTATTTTTTTTTTTTCTAAGAATATGGGGCGGCAAATGTTTGGCTTCCTCCCTAACTTCACGGTAAAAAAGACGTTGGAATTTACTTCTTAAATAAGGAATGCAGAAAATACGCCTTTTTCTTGAAGGGTTGGGTACGGCTGCATTGGTGTGTAATCCAGAACACAAAATGGCATCTGTCCACAATTCTGAAACTTCTTGCACCAAGTCTGTCAATAAGTCAATAACTTGGTGCAAGAAGTTTCAGAATTGTGGACAGATGCCGAATCACTCATCAAGTAAGTGATCACAACAGCCAACTGCATGTATGGATATATACTATATATACACACATACATGCAGCATATGCTAGCCGATGGAGCAATCTACTTCTGAATTGGGCATACGTGGACACGTGGAGAGACGCGGACACTGAATTGGGCAGCGTGTCCTTATGTAATGTCACTGAAGTGTTACAAAGAAACACCTGCGATCGGTGACCATTGTTTACTTAATGTATTTTTATTGCTAGTGGGGTGGGACTAAGTCCCTTGTACTGCGGCCACTTCTGGCTTATTATACCAGCCCCAGATGATAGGTGAGGGTGATTGTGGAGTAATTGGTGGAATGAAGATTGGCAGGGGAAACCGAAATACTCGTAGAAAACCTGCCCCAGCGCCACTTTGTCCACCACAAATTCTACTTGACCAGACCAGGGATCGAACCCGGGCCGCCGCGGTGGGAATCAATGTAACTGGCGTTCCAACTGAGCTAACGCTCAACATACATATTCGAGTGGTAGAGGTTCGTATCTCGGCAGAGATGTCTATTCTCAACACAGCTGTTCATGGTTTGTCCTTCATCCTGAATGCTGCGATACTTCCGTGAAGAAGGCTATGACCGATTTCTCTGTTATTCATCCGAATAAGTTGTGCGTAATTACACCTACATCTCAACCTAAAAACTGACATTCCGATAGGTTCAAAATAAAGTTAAAGGTTGAAAGTTCACTATTTATACTATTAATGGATCTCACAGGGTTTCCTTCTAAATCAGTACTCAAAATGAAGTGTCGTCCAGCGGCCTCCGTAGTCTACAGGTAACGTTCCCACCTCATGACTCGTAGTACGCGGGTTCAAATACCCGGCGGAGGTCGTCGAATTTTTAAGGGCGGAAAAATTCAGGGAACAAGTCCTCCGGGAGGGACTTTAAGCCGTGGGTCCCGTGTCGTAGCTTTACGGCACGTAAAAGAACCTCATATCTCCAAAGGAGGTCACTGAGCCAAATTACGGACGTTTCCCGCCCAACAGCAGTCTCTAATACCTCTGGTAGATGGGGGAAGCATTATATAGATACCTCTCAGCTAGTAGAGCCGGTCTCGGTGGCTGGGTGGAACTGATGGTAAGCACCAGTACCGGTAGGATATATAGACTGGTAGAAATCATAGAGGGAAGCACAATGGACCAATACAGGTCTAAGTGCATGGGGAAATCCACCCTCTCCAATAACTAACTAACTAACTAACTAACTAACTAACTAACTAACTAAGTGTCGTCCGCGAGAGCGGGATAATGTAGAAAAGGACATCAGAAAGCTGGGTGAATCGGTTTACGTCACCAGCCCTGTTTTCTCATTTCACTACCACAAACATGAATCAAGTCTCCATTCAACCTGTTACATTACACTAGATCTGTCACACCAAATACTTTTTTCAGATTATGAACGTCCTTTCTTCCCATGTAATCTTCCGAAGAGTCCTACATTCTTGGGCACCGCGTCCGATTCAAAGTTGGGCCCAGAGGGCCAGTTCTGATAACAAAAATAATGAAGCATGGTGACTTGCCAGGTGATCAAATAAATGCATGTAAAATGTTGACACATATCTAATAAATCATCCGAAAATGTGAAGATAAACCAAAATTATATTAATGACAAAATTACAAGGCTAAATTCGGAAAATTTTGCCAGTATTCGAATCAGAATGCATCTCTTTCCCCCTTTCCTGCGATTAAAGTTTCATATATATCTTGGGGCACCCAGAATTATATAAAACACTGAGTACGGGTAGGCAAACGTCTGTCCAAGGAACTACTATACAGTACTTTCATTTCAGGGTAAGCCCGACTCTCTACTCATACAGCAGAATCCCACGACATAGGCCCTACCTGAAACACCTCACGTAATCATACAGTGGTGCATTTTGTTATCACTGCCTCCGATCACATAACTGTTAATAAAGAATATAACCTGCCTAGACTCTGTAACATTAACATGGCCTAAAGTGCTACACTTAGAATGTTCACTTGACTCATCTCAGACAGCGACATTACGAAACAAAAACAAGCAAATCGTAAATTGTTATGTGATAAACCGTGTGAACTACATGAAAAACAAGTGCGAAACAAGTACACCTGATGTTAGATCGCAAAGTGTGAACGCAAAGTAAATAGTCGAAACAAAGAGGAAATGAAACGCAGAGGCCAAAAAAAGGTGCCTTTCCTTTTTTCATTATTCACTAATATCTACCTTCCTTCATTTCTTACTTGCTTCTCCTTGCTATTCTAACGCTCTTACCTACTACCTTATTATTTGCTTACGTAAACCCCTTCCTTACTTTCGGCCTTCTTTTATACTTACTGTTTACGTACTCTTATTTGTCTCTTTCTCTCTCTGCCATTCTTTAATTCATTCATTATCTTGTTCCTTCGTGTTTTCTCTCTATAAGCTGGAAAAGTTGTTCCTGTGCTTAGCTAATTACGCACTACGCCATGAAGACGTACGAGGCACTGGATGTATACATCCATGTATTTTTTACCTCGGCACTAGTCGGAAGTGAGTGGTCAGCTTAACGCCCCGGCGGCTTTATCAACGGGGAAGAACCCGTACCCGTTGGATAGGAGGCTGGGTGGGCCCCAGAACCGGTCTGGACGACGTGGAAAGTAGAAAAATCTTAACCCTACCAGGACTCAAACTCCGACTTCTCGGCCGTCTAGCCCGCAACCAGTCGCAGTGTTTTTCTTCTGACATTCATAAATTTGTTCTTTCATAATTTTCCAGGCTCGAATTTTAGTCCAGCATGGACAAATAAATTCTAGAACAGTGCTGTAAATACAAACAATAACTGGGCACCAGCACAAAAGCTGTGTTTCAAATGTTGGATGGATACTGTCACTGAAACTGTAGATAACAGCCAGATCTCTCTCACACGCGAGCTTGGTAGCAGAACTTCAAGATTCTAATGGTACCGCATTCCTAAGATCGGAAACAAATGCAACAGCAGAATCTAAACACTTCCAAATTCAAGCACTGCGATATAATTCCACAAATGTCCCATGATTAAATGGCGGTATTCGAAGTGCAGTCCGGACAATACTATATATTACGAGCGCTGCGTCGTGTGTTTCAGAACTTAAGGTTATTGATAGACAACGTACATTTTATAAAATTCAAAATTTCTCCATAAAGTCAACCTCTTCCTCCCTCACGATGAAACATTCCCTTAATAGTGGAGCGGCACATTCAGAACTCAAATCATATCAGCTTACCAGATTCCATCGTTTTCCATTTACTTCCGTGTAAGCGGCCTCCGTAGTCTAGAGGTAATGTTCCCACCTCATGACTCGTAGTACGCGGGTTCAAACCCGGTGGAGGTCGTGGAATTTTTAAGGGCGGAGAAATTCAGGGAACAAGTCCTCCGGGAGGGACTTTAAGCCGTGGGTCCCGTGTCGTAGCTTTACGGCACGTAAAAGAACCTCATATCTCCAAAGGAGGTCACTGAGCCAAATTCAAGGACGTTTCCCACCCAACAGCAGTCTCTAACGCCTCTGATAGATGGGGGAAGCATTATAGATACCGCTAAGCCAGTAGAGGCCGAACTCGCTGGCTTGGTCGGGACTGATGGTAAGCACCAGTATCGGTAGGGTATAGAGACTGGTAGAATATCATAGAGGGAAGCACAATGGACCAATACTGGTCTAAGTGCATTGGAAAACCCACCCCCTCCAAAAACTAACTAACTACTTCCGTGCACAGCATATATCTCCGAAACGCTAATTCCTTTCTACCAAATTATGCCCTCTTACATAATAGTAACCATCTCCGATTCCAGATTCTAAGCGAGAACCTCCACAAATATAAAGAGAGGAGGTAACTATCGAATTTTTCATCCATGAACCAACGAATTAATGCACGAAGGAAAACCGCAACAAAACAATAACACAACACATACCAGGACCTAAGTGACAACTTAGTATACTAATTTCATCAGCTTCTAAGTGACTAAATAGGCCGCGCCCTAGCTCAAGCGGTTAGTCGCTGGTTTCCTATCGGGGCGGCCCGGGTTCGATCCCGGGTCTGGTCAAGTGGGATTTGTGGTGGACAAAGTGGCGCTGGGGCAGGTTCTCTCCGAGTACTTCGGTTTCCCCTGCCAATCTTCCTTCCACTAATTCCTCCACAATCACCCTCACCTATCATCTGGGGCTGGAACAATAGGCCAGAAGTGGCCGCAGTACAAGGGACTTAGTCCCACCCCACTAGCAATAAAAAAAACTACTAAAACTTACATTTTAACTCTCAACTTCAATTAATGTATTAACCTCAACAAAAGACAGTGAAATACAAATATTAACAGCGTAAACCCTACACGTGACAATATCAAGAAAATGCCTGGTGATGGTCAGTGTTGACATGTGATACTAACCGTGCTAATGAGGCAATGTAAGTGGCAGTATGAATAAGAAACACATAGCCTCTGAACGTCAATAAAGGGTTGCTTCACAAAAAAGGGCCCAAATAATAATACTAATTAATCATATAACAACAAAATTCTAAAGTGTAAAATTATTCAACTCGACGTTTCGTACGGTAACGCATGCTGAATTCATCAATTACCAAAGACTGAACCACACATACACAATAAATAAACATAAAAATCAAAAACGGTCTTTAAAGTTATATACCGTATTTACGCATGCATAGGCCGTACATTTTGTGCCAAAAATTCAAGAGGAAAACTGGGGTGCGGCATATATTCGAAATATTCGAAATCATACTTCATTTAAAAAAATTATATTCATAATTAGTAATACTCCTGAAATAATATTCCAAGAAAATTATTTTTTCTATAATTTCTGTCTGAAGATTGTGCTGCGGCCTATACACGCACGCGGCCTATACATGCGTAAATACGGTATTTCAAGTCAACATTCTTTAGCTCTCGCAAGGTCCAAGGAATATCGGTACTTAGAATAGACCGCGAGTGCTAACAACACTAATTTCAACAATTCATGCACAGAAACTCCAAAAAGGAAGCGGTTAATAAAATGCCTTAAATTTCATAACTGAGTAGAACCATCTTCCAAAACGTGGTGAATAACAAATATAGCTCAGGGCCGAGCCATAGCCCAGGCGGTGAGTCGCCTGCTTCCCACGTCGGAGGCTCGGCTTCGATCCCAGTGGGATTTATGGTGGAAGAAGCGCGGCTGATTTTCAACGAGTACTGCAGTTTCCGTTGCCAATTTTCATTCCACAAACTACTCCACGCTCACAATCATCTGGAGCTGGTACAATAGGCCTACTTGTTGCAGATGTACCAAGTGACCTCAGCTCACCCCATCCCACAAATAAGAAAAATTCATATACATCAGACAACGGATATTATCCAGTATGACTGTTATTAGCCTACCTTCCTTATTTAAAACAAAACAAACTCCGTGGCCTGTAGTCCGCAAGCGAGCGACCGCCGTTTGTCGGCGAAATTAGTGGCAACTTTAGCGGATAGAGGGTGTCGCGTGGTCAGCGCAACAGATCCCCACGGCCGTTAATTTAGGTTTTCTAGACCGGAACTTTACTTATTTAAAATAAAAATAAAAGGAGGCTTATGAGATCATCCTGCTGCCTGTGTCCCCCCCTTAATTTTTGTTAGGAGGCTTATGAGATCATCTTACTGTGTATCTGAGTACGCCCCCCCCCATATTTTTTTCATTTTCTATGCTGTCCGTGTCGTACCAACGGAAAGTAGGAGATTAGTTCTTCCAAATACTTATTGTATAATTACTACAGTTTCGATCTAACTGGTGAGCCTAACGGGCCTTTTGAACTTACGAATACAATATGTATTAACGCGTTCTGAGAGTACTTTTGTGTACCTGTAAGGCAGCCTACCATGAATGAAACGCGCTTGAACGAAAGGTGTGGCTGCTCCATCAAAGATCCACTGACCTACGTTTGTAATGGATATGCAAATAGTTCACTTGGTTTATGGGTCTGTTGAAAGTTGACGTTCAACCGGATCAAGAGCTAAAGGTGCGGAGGTAGCTTACCGAATTACCCAGTTCGATCAGGGAGACAAGGACGGTTTCATTCCAAGGTTTCTTTAACGACGTGCATTAACCTCAAGACATGGTTCCTTAAGTTGAAGAGATCCGGTTCTCAAACGTGGGGCCGCGGAATGTAGACAAAATTAAACTACGCATACAAAAATTTAAAACATGACGTTCTGGAGTAAAGTTAAACTGTTTACACTGATTTATTTTCCTAATAAACGGGGACACTAATAGTTCCATTAGTCGGAAAGCATCACAACTCAGTATCTTAAATGGAGGAGGAGGTGGAAGACAACTAACAATGTGAAAACCTGAGGAACCTTTCTCAAGAAACAATGTGAATAAAATAAAATGTATCCTTTTTTCCCGCTATCACGGAAAAGGTCCTCTGGTCTGTTCTGATTCAGAGTTTATTCTGAAACATTCCATCCCTTAGGCATTCAGTAGACTTCTAGGATTGGAAGGGGTATAGGGGTTCAGTTCTTCATATGAACTTGACCTACATAGGATAATACAGCATGGAAAATGTGGACATAATTCATACCCGAGCGGGCTACAAATTTATCTATTTCCTTATGAAGACCACAATCCACTGGCCCAATTTGCCCATTATCAGCATAGTGGTACACTTCTACCTGTTGAAGGCTTAAGAGGATGTGACCTTTGTTAATGTTAGGTGCCTAGTGAGACATTAGACAGGGAAACAGGTATAAGAATCCCAGAATCCAATCTACTGACTCCCTAATATGAGGCAAATTATCTCTGTACAGATGTATGCTCCCTACAATATTCCAATACCCTAACAAGCCAGAGAAACATAACCCTGAATACAAATTTCCTGAAGGAATCTTAGGGTTTGTTACTTCGTTGAGTTATTAGGCAAACATAGCAGTCATCAGCCATATGTGATCTGGAAGGTTTGTGACAAAGATCTGGCATCATATGGTTCCTGCTCAATATTTCGATATATAGAGATACAACTTCTGCAGGCTCAAACTTTAAGACTGAGACAAACACAGACACCAAAATGTTGTATATTTATATAGAGAAACTGGACAATGTCCAAAGAGAATTATCCTATAACAATTTGCTTCAGATTTGATTGAAGCATACAACAATGTACTTGTTGTTGTTTATTGGAGAGGGTGGGTTTCCCCATGCACTTAGACCAGATATTGGTCCATTGTGTGTCCCCCTATGATATTCTACCAGTCTCTATACCCTACCGGTACTGGTGCGTGCCATCAGTCCCGACTCAGCCAGCGAGTTCGGTCTCTACTGGTTCAACGGTATCTCGATGCTTCCCCCCTCTACCAGAGGCGTTAGAGACTACTGTTGGGCGGGAAATGTCCTGAATTTGGCTCAGAGGTTCCCTTGGGACATGAGGTTCTTTTACGTGCTGTAAAGCTACGACACAGGACCCACGGCTTAAAGTCACTCCCAGAGGACTTGTTCCCTGAATTTTTCCGCCCTTAAAAATTCCAAGACCTCCGCCGGGTTTGAACCCGCGTACCTTGAGCCACTAACAATGTACTTACTAAACATGCTAATGCAAGAACAGTGTAATTGCTGGTTTTACTTAGAGCTGTAGAGAATATAGAAGTATGGATCATTCTATACTAGCTAAATAAGATGCCAGAGTTTGAGTTCAAACTCATTTTTAAATACAAAGATTTCAGTACATAATTTATATGCCAGAAGTATTTTTAGCCTGTTTTCCTTATTCTGAAAAAATAAAAGGAGGCTTATGAGATCATCTTGTTGTCTATGTGTTGGCCAGACAGGTAAACTGCTGCTGGTTTTCACCAGCATGGTCCCTCTTGGTTCGGAACCCCAAGAGACTCATGACCATATTTCACTGTCTCATGACTCTGGGAGTCATGCCACTCACCTGTCTGTCTATGTTGCTGTTTATATAACTTAAGGGTGTACCACAGAGAAAACACTGCCTCCAACAGCTGGATGCATCATTCTCTATGCAGTCCATGTCGTATCAAAGGAGAGCGGGCAATATCTTCCTCCTTGAACTTCCTGTTCAATTTGTTTTAACTTTTCTCTGCTGAAAATATGCCATCAGCATTGTGAAATTTCTGGAACTCAAGTGAATGTTTCCAAACACAAGTGGTCCCAGCTCAGTTCTGCACACCATTGCATGCTGTTCAACAGAACAATCAACAACCACTTTCTCTACAGCCGTAATTATCAAACACACTGGCACAGAAGTAACTCTGTGAACTAGCATCTGAGAATCCAACATTTTGATACCTGCTATTAAAACATAAATTTATCACTATATAAACTACTTCATCACGTACCACAATGATATAAAACTCTTGAAGAGACATACCTGTGGTCTTCCTATTTTCAGGATTTATTATCCTGTCTGGTACACAAAAGTAAAGGCTATAATATTCCAAAATTCAATTTAAGAGTAAAATAAATTCAGGAAAGCTTAATGTTATTAGGCTATTAATATCAATTACCGCACTTTCAAAAATACTAATGGTAAAAACAGGCCCCAAAAATTGTCTACATGTCTTAACAACACCATCTAAAAATCAGAAGACAATATGAAATTTGAAGAGGGCTGGAAACGTGTCAATTGAACTTTGTGGTTACAAAACATATTTTCTTATGGAAATTTAAAACTGTAACAAGTAAAGTCCAGTAATATTTATCAACATGTGATGCATGATAAAAAATTCAACAGGCTTATTTCTTGATAAGGACTGAAATATATACAAAGCATCTTCTCTCATGTGTCTGGAGTATAATAATTATAACCAGTGCTGGCATAAGCCTAAACATCTCCTCAGGCAATGAGATATTCTATTGCACCTGCATATCTCAAAAAAAAAAAAAAAAAAAAAATGTCAACTCTGCAAACTTCATCACAATCACTGAAATTCCCAGCGCTGTGACAAAAACTGTCAATAATATAATACATCTCTAAACAGGAGCAAAGGAAGCATCAGTAACATGGTGTCGTATAGCCACAGTGGATGCTGCACTGCTGCCAACTTGAGATTACAGAACTAGATAACAATTACAGTGCTGGCAGTTCACGGTTATATTTATTTACACTGCTGCATACCATGTTTAGCTGACTGCCATCTAAGGATCACAATATGAACAACAGGGCTTAATATTCAAACAAAAAATGAGCAGCTCTAAGTGGCTGTTTGGTTCACCTGTACTGTCAGCTGATTCCTATAAGGCACATATGGACTGGCAGTTATCACTTTAAAACAGTAGATACCTTTAGGCAGGGGAAGGGAGGGGGGAACTGGCTGGCACCAGTTCAGATAAACCAGTACCTAATACGCCAGAATGATGAAAAACGTGCCCCTGAAGCAAGCGCAGCCCAGTTGCATGCTATAAAGTATGCACAGGGCACAAAGAAGCAATTATAGGCCCATTCTCCATTCTGGAAATTATGGTAATAAAACTGGCAATTGACAATACTGAGCGCACACACTCTGGAGATGTCAATCAAAATATCTATACTTTCCTCTACACTGGTGACACAGTTTGAATATGAAGGCTACCACTTTTGTTAACAGCTAAATATGTGATCTACATAATTAAGTATAAAAGTGGAATTTTATTTGTATAAATCTTCAAATGCAAATAAATAAAATCTCTAAAATATTCCTTTATCAATGTCATAAAAATCACAGAATTTGGTAATTGCGAATTAATTCGAATGTTCTGTACACTCCTCGACGAAATGAAAACAAAATGCCATGAAATGTAAGGCATTCAGAAATATATATCTTACGCATAATATTTGCATGCTACACTCAAAAGCACTGCATTAGACCACATCGTACCTGAACCTTGGACACAACATCTGAAGTTGCCAGCTCTTGTTCCCTCTGATCACATTCAACACTGAGAAACACAAACCCCAACTTTGACACATCCTGTCTCTGCCCCTTTTTTTCGGAGAGGCGAACGGCAAACAAACAGCGTATTTTTTCAGCGTTTTCAAACACAAGTCTGACATTCTTTCGTCTCACACGTATACATGGATGCTGGCCCAATTCATCCATGTCTGGAGGATGTCAACCTCCATCTCCACGACTACATGGCGCCAAACTTCTTCCTTTTACACTACAACTCCACCTGCATCTCAGGTGGCCATCTTGCACGCTTCGCTCTTACTGCCCTCTCTTCATAGTTGTAGTAAACAACCTTAGCTCTTTTGATTACTTCTAATTTCCGCGATTTTAAATCATGGTTTACTACGTCTACGGTTGCACTGCACGTGAATTGTTGCGGCAAACTGAACAAATACGTCCGAATTCGTGCGAAATAATCAGACCCCTACATCTTATGATAACGATACGAGACGGGTGCTGGCGATTCTTCATGTTAACGTACGACCAACCAGTTTCGTTTCTCACCAGATATACTGCTCCATTCTGTGACTGCTATCCCTTTTAGAATCTTTTTTTTTCTGTAGCTATGCAAGCTCTGACACTACAAACTTGTATTCGGTCGTCTAAAAAATGAATTAGATTTCACATGCACCCCCTTTTTGAGCACTACCCTCGTGACCCCATTTTTTCATCAATCCTGCCATCTCTTTTTCTTGAAGCATTTCACACTCCAATAATACAAACCTGTGGAACCTGTGAAAAGTTACTTCTACTACTTCACATTGTGCATAAATGTACTTTGACATTATAGAGTAACATCAGAAGAATGAATTATCATTATTAATAACCTGCAACTCATAATTATCTAAAACTACTCAAAAAGAAGTAAATTGCACTCACTCCTATTTGGTGAATCTTTCATCTAGAGACATGAACTCACACGGCACTTGACTGTCTTTAAAATCTTGGAATATCCCCTCACCAAATGCAATTAAATGTTTCATGAGACATTTATTGGACTTTTCTGACAGGTCAGGTAAAAGTCACCAATATTCACCTTTCGATGACCACTCAATGAACAACACTCACCCAAACTACCTTTAATTGTTGCAGCATCAGTAATGTTAAAGAACTGTTTGCTACAAGGCAATAATCCTAATCAACAACCATGCTATTAACATAGCATAAAATGAGACCATGATCACGACTGATATAACACATGTGCAGAACCAGTCTGCAGCAACCATTAACATATGAGCAGGGCCCAGATTTTGATGACATGTCATCTTTTTTTCTTTATGTAGTAAACACTGCTTTTAAGTACTAAAGCCCCGATTATGAACCTCTGGTTATAAAAATGTGAATTTTATTGTGCATTTTTTTGTCATATTTTGTATGTTTTAAGTTTTAGGTCATTTTTACAAGTTTTATGTCATTTTTCGCCATTTTTTCACGTTTTTTAACAATTGACATTCATTGATCAAACTGAAGATATTTGATTCGTGAGGTAGAAATCTATGTTCTTCTAGTAAATTTTATTTTGTATCTCCAGCCTCTATCTCTAAATATAATAGACTAGTTTGTGAGAGGGCACATTATTTTTCTTTCTAAGCCAGAGATGCCGTTACTGTCCTGTGCCACTTTCTAAGCCACCGCTATGTCATAAACTCATAAAATTGATGCCTCAGAAATGCAGAGGGATAGGTTTAAAGAGATGTCCGGGTGTCATAAAATCAAGAAATTGGAAACTAATTTACACAGTCCGCATCTACCTTATTTTAAGAAAATGTAGAAATTAGTTTTTAGGTCATTTTTTAAATTTTTTTGGTCATTTTATAGATCATTTTTCAGATATTTTTAGGTCATCAAAATCCGGGTCTGCATATCAGTAGGTCATAACTACATATATAACTGGCAATACAAAATAAACATCTAAAAAAAATGCTTCATATTAACAGTATTTCTTTTCTTTATTGGTGCTTCAACCCCACGTGGGTCTTCACCTCCTCTATGTTTTGTAACAGTAAATTTTTCCAGGGTGGGGTCAGTAGCCCCATGCCCAATCCCCAACCTGATGAATCAGGAACTACACTTCATCTGGTTCCTACCCTTTAACCTGTCTGGCATGGGTGGCCCTACCAGATTACACTCCCACAAGCATAGTTCTCTGGGTCACACTTACCTGTTATACATGACAAGGCAGCAGTCCTCAAGGAGGATTTATAAGTATATTTGGAAAACACCACCATGCTAAATTTCTTTTCAACATAGCAAAGAAAACTAGACCAACATGAAATAAAAATTCAGAAAAATAACTCAGCCATGAAGTATCCAAAGAATTTAAGTACAACAGAACAAGTGAAGAAAACACCACACGCTGCTAGAGGGAACAATGCACAAGGGGCAAAATTACAGTTGCAGGCATAACACAACAAAAGGCTTACGTATAGAAAAGCAGGCTGCCGCAATAAAACATCTGAAGAAAAGGATACAGACCAAAACAAGTGGATGATGCCCCTTGTGAGATGTAACAAGAATTTTACAAAATTTAAAGAAAATTTTAATAATTTTATTTGATTTAAATTAAGTGAACTACAGCATGTGCTGTTTTAGGACACACGAATTGACTACAATTATGATGTTTTAAACCATGAAGCATGCAGTCACAGATGTGACGAATGGACAACATTAGTGCAGTGTAGCAGTTTTAGTATAGAAGACACTTGACGATGGCCATTTAGGGTCAAAACGTGTTGTGTTGAAAGTGAAAGTGTAAGAAAGAAGGAACAATTTGTTGCATTGTTGACAGACTGCATAGTACATAAACAGTTTTAGCTACAGTAACGCAACAGGATGCTTAAATACAGGATTATTACATATTAATCAGTCATACAGGATACTGGTACATTAATTATTCACTGTGAGGCCAACCACTTGCGACAAACAAAAACGAACTGTGGTTTTTATCCGCAAGCGAACTATGCCGACTGAGCGACCGCTGCTTGTCGGCAAAGTTAGTACCAACTTTAGCAGAGAGGGGGTGTCGCGTGGTCAGCGTAATGAATTCCCATGGCTGTTAATTTCGGTTTTCTAGACCGGAGCCACCATTTCCTTGAAACAGTTCCTCAATTATCCTCAAGAGTCTGAGGTAACCACTTGCTACATGCTCCTTAATTTACAAGAGACACAAGGTGTGTTGTATGAAACACAGACGACCAATGACCCTATACATCATTTATGGTACATAAAGACTGAGAGGCATACTATACCTGCATTCAGGTGCTTCAGCACTGTTATTATCTAATACTTATAGTTATGGTTTCCTTGAGGTGAGGAAAGTTGCAGCTCTCTGACAAGAGGATTCTGTTAACACCAAGTGAGAGGGCAATGTGATGGCTAGCACAGTGAACCTACAGCTTAACATGGGCTCCAAATCACTGCTGGTGCTTGCACAAATACAGAAACAACCCACTCTGGATGTGGGCAGTCTTGAATCAGAGACTTTCAGTAAAGATTTAGTCTGGGATTCAACCTGGGACCCTCAAAACAAGAGCACTGAATATTAGCCTGAGATCCAGTCATCCCCTCTGTTACACTGGTGCAATCAAGAAGAAAATTACGTGAGATGTCTGAAGAAAATTTCTGATAACAAAAACCAGTGCCAGAACACAGTAGGAGCTTTAATACAGAACGAAAGTTTCAATGCAGTTTATGTTGCACTTCCTCAAAGCAGATATAAAACAGGAACTGCATGAAACACTGAATTTCTTTTCTTTTTTGTGTATTGAAGGCTACATCTCCACATTGTAAGAGACTTAGAGATCTGCTTCTTTTCTGTTGACTTTAAAATCTGACAGTTGCATATTGCATACAGCTTGGAAAAAGAATGGGAATGAGGAAAATGAATTAAAGCATGACTGGGAAACATACATTGAATTGTAAGTTTTAGGTTTTCTTCCATACTGAGAAATAATCTACAAAATATCAATAGACGCATTTACTGCAATTTCCTAAACAGTCAGTAGCTATTTTGCCAGTTGTTTGCAATATTTGGTTTGTGAATGTAGCATCTTGTTACACAGGAGCAGAAAAGGTTATTATTTTAATATTAAGAATAGGCATTAATAACATATGTGGCTAATTTGTATATTGAATTTTTTTTAAATTTTACAATGAAATACTTCACATTTGGCCTGTTACCCTCAATCCTAAGGAAATTACATCTAGTCATGAAGAACGATCTTTTTCTGCACACCACTCACATAAGCAAAGGATGTAGGAAGCTGATCAGACTCATCTTCCTTCATGTATTCTTCTAGAAGATGTGCAGTCATGGAAAATAAAAGCACTGAATTTGCCATTCTTACCAAGATAAAATGGCTTTGAAATTACATATCAGTTGCCACTTTTTCTAAAAAAATGTATATCACAAATATAAAAAAGGCCAGCAGAATGCTGACTCCTTTGATACTACAAATGACACTTCTTGCTAACCAACAGTAGCTATTTAAGCTCTCAACATCTCTACTGTCTGACAGTATGTGTGAATATATATTGTCTTGACACCCTTCAGCTGTCAATTTGCAGTTTTCAACAAAGAAAGTTACAAACTACTGTGAACACCAAGGAAGGTGTTCATTTTCTATATTACACTAAGCATGGAGAAGGTTTCAATCAACAGAAACAGATACATTCATGTGTGAATTAATGTTTCATATTGTGGTCTTCTAGGTTATGACACCATGCAGTCTGGCACATGGGTACTGCAGTTTCAGAGGAACATAGCGCCACCATCTCCAGAGTAGAAATGAATGCAAAAAAGTTTGTAACAGATTCAACATACAACATGGTTAAACTCCAAAATCTGAAATTACACATTAGACACAAGCTGCAAAAAACTAAAGACGAGGAGTATTTTTTTTTTTGCTTTAAACAGTAAATGATGTTACCTATTATATCAATCTAGCAGATAATTATCGTGTGCTCAACCATATTCAGATCAGTGTAATGGAAACAAACTTTAATATCTATTAAACCATAATGTTGTATTTGTATCCTGTTGCACTGATTTTCGTCCATGATATGTATGCTGTGTCCGTCTTGTAGTGCACTCAATTTCACCTGTTATTTCTCAACATGTTTCGGCAACATAGTGCCATCATCAGGTGCTCCATTTATGTTAATCTATTGCATTGCTTGCCATTATGTCATTGTAAAATTATTTAAAAAATATTTAGCTGCAAAATATAATTTTTACTATGTCCATGTTTTCAGTTACTTTCGGTTTGGTACTTATAGTAGCATACCGAAAGTAACTGTAAACATGGACATAGTAAAAATTATATTTTGCAGCTAAATATTTTTTAAATAATTTTACAATGACATAATGGCAAGCAATGCAATAGATTAACATAAATGGAGCACCTGATGATGGCACTATGTTGCCGAAACATGTTGTGAAATAACAGGTGAAATTGAATGCACTACAAGACGGACACGGCAGACATATCATGGACGAACTATTAAACCATCTGACCTCACAAGACATTTTATTCAATGTTGAAGATTTCTCCATTTACCAACAAACATATTTATTATAAATTACAAAAAGAATAAAGTAATTAAATTAGGACTGCAACTTTTACCTTAGTTTTGGTCATATATAAGAACTCTGTTCCTCATGCTTCCTTCAATTATGACAGGTATAAAATGCAAACAGTTTTACTAGAATGCAATATATAATAACAATATTGTTATATGCAATGGTACTGTTGATGTCAAAAACACTTTTACGTTAAAGGTAAGACTTATATTTCAAAATTTGGCCCTGAACTCCAGGCAAAAACAGATCATCTCTGTTACATTTCTTTATTTACATTTATAAAAATAAATCATATTTCTTGTGAAAATTAAACAAGCCTATAAATGCACTCTGTGAATCAAATGACAAGTCACTGAATACTGATGTGGGCAGACACAGTTATCAACCTGCTACACAATTAAAACTATCCCTGTGCTTAATTAGGTAAGCACCACAACATGAAAACATACAGTGAAGTGGATCCAGAGCTCCACATATTCTTAACCTTGGCACTGAAAGGAGGTGAGTGGTCAGATTCATGCCCCTGTCACGTCACCTCCCATGCCCATTGTAAAGGAGGCTGGGTTGGCACCAGAACAAGTCAGGATACTACAGGGAAGGAAAAAACCTCTTTATCTTACCAGGTATTGAAACTGATTCTTTGGTTGCCTAGGTTTAGCCTAGTAACCCTACTGACTGAGCCCAACAAAACAAAGCAACTAAAAATATTGGGCACTTTACTAAGGGGCCTTACATTGAATAAAGCACATCCTACCATATGTTTCATTGTATATGTTAATAACTGCATCACACTGCAAAAGCTCCTAGTTCAAACTACAGCCATAAGACTGGTGAGCAAATGTAAGAATACCAATTCCTAACATTTTCACTGATCAATATATATAACCTATGTAAGTGACACAGAGTTAAAGAAAGAGACAGACATAACAACATAAATAACTGATTCCACTAAATTCACTGTGAGTGCATCTATTAACGTATACATGCTTTGCTGGATTAAACAATATTCAACAACTGTCTTTAACTCTGCAAGATTTTAAAGCAGAAACATCAGCCAAATTGCAGTGTTATGCATAGATGGCAGTAAAGACTCCTTTGAGGGCTATAGAAACTAAGATGTCAAATAAAAAAAAGACAAACCAAATAAACAAGTGGATACAGATGCAATGGGAACACCACTGGGTGATAAAGAAGAATGAAGGTGCAAGAATGAAGGGTTTGTCACTGGACAGCCCATCTGGTGGAAAAGGTCAATGGACGACATTTTAACTCCAGATCAAGTTACGTTCATTAATGGGGTAGTAATGAGAATTCTAGGAAAGGAAGAATGGCTGAGATAGCCAACTTGCAAGTAGAAAATATGGTGAAATGAATAAATGAAGATTACAGACTAAAAAAGGAGACTACATGAATACGAATGGAGAGGTTACAGACAACATGACAGCAGACACAGTTCTGTGAAGTGAGGGCCTATGAAGTCATAAATATTCATCACTAACAACATCTAACAGCACCATTTCACAAGCTGCCATTATAAAATATTACCTGTACATAACAATGCACTTTCATAATACAAAAAATATCACAAATGGAATGGAATGCAACAGAAACCCTTAAAACATAACATACAATCCATATTAATATCTTCACACCCAGCTGCAGTCTACAAATGGAATTATTTTTAAATGTGTTTCTCCTCCACCAAGTTTAACTGTTTTGGCCACTTTCCATTACCCTGTAACTTAGAGTAAAAACTCCATACCTTAGTGGTATGAATACTTTATACTGGGAAAGGAGGGCCCCAGCCCCCAAAGGCTTTCTGCAGTTCTCTAGCAACAGCAATGCACAGGTGATCATTGTAAGGTGCAGCAACCACCTGAAGCAAAATAAAACAAATACATGCTGGCAGTCAAGTCATAATGGTGCCTACATTTTCTGGGAGATAAATTTTAAATTTACAGGACATACAACAGTTGACTGTAGGATAATTGTGAATTAAGAATAGTAGGGGATGCAGAAAGAAGTGACTGTGTTCTCTTTCGAGGTACTATTCCAACATATGCCTGGAGACAATGAGGAAACCCATGAATAAGTCCATCAAGATAGCTGTTGTCTGTTCTGTAAATTTAATGGAGTACTGTTCCAAAGTTGTTCTTTATTTGTATATGAATAATTTCCATATCGGCGGCTTCTAGTTTTCATTCCATCATGAAGCTCACAGCTTCAACCAGTGATGAAACTTCATCTTTCAGCAGAAAGATACAAAATGTTATAATATGGACAACTGGTGATTTGAATTTGATAATTCATTCTTGCTTTGTGTCAAAAATATAGCTTTGGTTGCTTTCAGACAAAGCTGGACAATTCTTTTATACCCTATAACAATTTTACTGATTCCTAGAGGGACTGAAGTAACTCACAATTAAGCATGTACATATAATGTTTGGAGACACAGCAGGTGATAGTACCAAGAATGATTACATCTATGTCCTGTGATATGACTGGCAGTGTAGGTAATAATTTCAACCAGACAATAATTATATTCATATATACCTGAATTCCTAGAGGCAGGCCATCTTTGTTCAGTCCCATGGGGACCTGAGTAACTGGAAGCTTGAGCACATTGAATACAGCCCAGTAGCCAAAATTGTAGGGACGCAAGAGAGATGAGTAGTGATAAACAGCAGGGAATGGATGGCTTGGATACAGAAGGACACCATTATCACCAAGTTTCTCCTGAAATACATTAAGCAAGTAAGATTAAGAACCAATTCATTCAGGACCTAACCTAACCCTCTTAGTGGCAAATTTGGGCACATTCTGATACCATTTGAAACCCATGCTAACATATTCGTTTTTGCATTCTTTGCATGATGCAAACAAAATGAATAGTTAATAGAGATGTCATATCCAGCCAACCTCATATTTCACCTACAAAATTACTATACAAATTTCATTCAAATTAAGTACTAACCCTGTCACTAAAATCTGTCCAATAAATGTCATTTAATCCATAATGATTAACATATAACTTCATATTATATCAAGCTCAAATCACAATTCCTGAAATGTGACTCATTATAAAAATAACAGTTCATACAATACATCACACAATCATATTATATTATAACTTTTATTTTAAACGTTTTGCACATAAGGCATATTCAACAAAATTCAAATTTCATTTCTTTTGAATTACCTAGGAATTAAATCATTCCCCTTAACAAATTCTGAACATTCATTCCTTAAATAACATCAATGACCAGTGACTTTTCAAGTCACTTACCTGTGTAACTGCTATATTCAGCTATTAGATATAATAATCATAACAGTAAAGTTTCCCCTGTGACTAAGCACAATGCCATGTAGATGTATAGGGGGGCAGGGCATTACAGTTCAATTCATTCCAGGCTTTGGCAGTGCTAGATGAAAGTAATCACTCAAATTTATGCTTTGACCACCCATCTCTGAGGAAAGACTCCTCCAGTGCCCATTGGATGGGCCTCAGTGTCAGTGTGAAAATGACGAGGAGAAAAATCTCTACCCATGTCTTAATCAAACCCAAGCCATAGAATCCATAACCAGTAACTTCACTGACTAAGCCATTCTCCCACATTACAATTGTAAAGATAATAGCAATATGAATTAAACTATTTGAATTACTATGCTGCGTGTATAATTGTTCCTTACTGGGGGCCAATAATAAGATGTAAAATTTCAACAGTGACATGATTAGTTGAATATGATGTATAGCTGGAAACCCACAGAGCAACAAGTGAAGGCATTTTCTACAACATACAAAATATTTATCTCATGTGAATATGAGAACTCACCAGTATTTCTGACAGCAGGCGCTCTGTAGTGCTCTCTGCCCATTCAGAATTTTCTTGGGGTAGTACATAGCGGTTAACAAGATTCATTATTGAAGCAAATGTAAAGTCACTCTGACCTAGTAATTTCCTGAGAAGTTCCTTCCACACTGAAACAGTGCCCTGCATTTCAAGAAGAAAGTGTGAATTAGGAAGCATTATGTAGCCTATTTATTACATCCATCCATCATGGTCAGACTTCAGAGTAAGGGTCTAATAGTCAAGTCAATCTCAGATTCAAACAAACATTTCTATTCCCTCTATAGTTCTTCTGTACACAAGTTATTACCCTTCCAGACCTCCAAACATATAGACTCAATTTGTGCAAAATGTGGTGTGAAATTAATCAATTCACAAGTTTTTCAGAAAAAAAAATTATTTCAGTCACTGTACTGAAATATTTATGATTCCCAGTGCTGCTAGTATAGTCCTAGGCCTTTACCATTAGGAGGCAGAACATATGGCAATCGAAAGTGCTACACATCATGCAGATATCTGCACACTTCTGATGCTGATGTTTTTATCTTCATATATTTACAAGTGGCATTAATTTTTCATATAGATAAACTCACCTTGCCATCTGCCAGTTCTTTTGCCAGATCAAATGGCTCTCTGGTCATCCAGTATCTCCATAATTTAAAGCTGTATCTCATATCCGAGAACTTTACCTATAAACATAAAATATTAATCAATATGAAGGTAGAAAAGAGTTAAAGTTGTGCCCATGCACCATGCCATGAAGACTGACAGAGGTTGTGGAAGTAAAGCTCCATGCATTTTAGACCTCATCATTAGGTGGAGGCTGGTGGTTGGCTTCATGCTCCAGCTGCTTTACTTGAAAGAAAAAGAACCTACCATCACTCTTGGGGGCATGCGGTAGAGTAGTTGGTTGAGGTACTCTGCTACAAGCCAGAAGGTTCGATTCCCAATGTGGTCAATGGATTTTTTCAATTGACCTAATCCTTCCAGCCAAACTATGGCCCTGGGGTTGACTCAGCCTCTAACAGAAATGAGTACCAGGAATATTCTTGGGGGTAAAGGGCGGCCAGTGTGTGCGGATGACAACCTTGCCGCCATCTATGAGCCAATTGTCTATAAAATGTGGGACCCTCAACATCTCGCAACCCTTTGGGCCTCCACGGCCTGGTACAGGGATACCTTTACTTTTACTTTACTTTACCATCACTCTTAAGAGGCTGAGTGGACCCCACAGCCTGTTTGGATGTGACAACACATTATTCACGATGGTCAAGAAAATTTGCAATGTAAGATACTTCCACCAAATTATCAAACTGTAAAACTACAAAATTTATGTATGGATGACAACAGACATCATCAGGTTGTCCATAAAACTGTTACTTAATATGCCATGATTTGTATACTAATCCAGAATTATGGATTAAAAATAATTCAACCTCTTCAGTAGTATTCCTGGAAATGTTTCATGGTTCACTTTCTGACCCTACTTTATATACACATGAAAACTTCCAGGCTCAAGGCTGCACACAGTTTGTTATAACCAGATGTTTTATTATGTTGTCTGATTTTTTTTCCATATACTTCTGTTTCTCATAAGATGGCAGCACAGTATGCAATTGCTTGTTACAACTATTTGCATGTATTAATAATGTGTGTTGTATGTTATGGAACATAAAACAGCACTTTCAGTCATAACAGAAGGGGTTAAGCATCATTAAACTAATTTATAATGTTCAATAATCAAAAAATCTGTTCTATTACAATGAAATGTCTTCACTCAGTGCATAAAACAGAATGTGAATGGAGATACAAATCAAAATTTAAGATTCCTTGAGACACAATGGATCTCAACACCAAACTTTATAAAATACTGAATATGGGAAACAACACTGAACAAACTGAACCTACTGTGTTAACCAGATCATTAATGCCTGACCTTAATGTAGAACTGAACTGTACCTTCTGAACTGGACTCTTACTGATGTCCTGGAAGTGCGACACTGCCCTCCTCAAGGCCAGTCTCATCTCCTCACAAACACTACTTGAACGCAGATCTCCAGACTTCTCCATATAGAAGAATTGTATGTCCTTCAGAGACACCTGTATGTACATTTCATTTTGGACACGTTATTACACCAGAACCAAGTATGACACATAATAAGTTATGATATGTAATCATACTAAGACAGCAATTTCTGAATTGCTTTTATTTTAATTATGTTTTATGGGATTTCACATTTATTTACTGTTCATTTTATGATGATACCACTAGCTAAGTCTATATAGTGATGAATGGTATGATAGTTATGGAATAATGAATAAGAATAGATGCGGAAGCAACCATAGCCTAATTTGAGGTACCATCCTGGAATCTGCTGATGGGGCTGAGGAAAACCACAAAAAAATCTTAGAATAACTGGGGTTCCAGCTCAGACACAAACCAAGAACCTACCAAATATAGAAGCATTAACTGCTTGGGCCAACTTCCTTGGTTAGTGATTTTGTATTAATATGTAGTTATTTTATATTTTTAGTTAACCTCAATATACATTTCTTAAAAATTCCAATCAGAGGCTTGCAAAATTCTACAAAGTAGCAGCAGATGTTCAAATCTGTCCCAATAAAAATAAATAGTTTTAGTATTATTAGGAAAGACAGTAACACTCAAATATTAACTTTGGATAATAAGAAATAGAACTGTGCATGAACTGAGTACCTCAGCATTTAACTTGAGCTTTGAGATGTTGTTTCCAACCATTACTTGAAGAAATGGCAGAAGATCTTGGGCATATCTACACAGTGGCCCAGCTGTCACCATTGTATTCTCTTCCTGGCCTGTTCTTTTTGAAAGCCCTTTTGTAGATATCAAGCCTACAATACATGAAAACAAAGACTGAGTCTCCTTTGGCCAGCCAACAGAAAATTCAACTGTTCAACTCTACAGTTATGGTAGGTTTATCAGTCATCTTCCCAAATGGATCCTCAATTTATGTTCTTCCCCTTAGAATGAGATACTATATTTCAGATCCACAGTGGAAAAAGAGGTAAAATTCCATAACCTCAAAATTGTCGTAATATACAAGAAAAAGCATATAACATAAAATAAATATGTTATGATGGACTAAAATTATTAAAGAATATATTCTTATATAAAGTGTATATTTAATATAGTATATAGTAAAAATTTTCTATGCAATGTACTATCCATCCTGTTGGAATTAGTTTTATTATGAACAGATCTGTATCTGTAACAAATAACAACGGATATTCAATTGTACACAGATGTAAAATTCCAACTGGAACTCTGTGTTCTCCAAAATGAGGGTAAATTTCTACTATTATTACAATTAACTCAAATTATTTCAAAACTCAATTACAGAACAAATATGCATAGCACTGGCAACCAGTTATGACTGCTGGATTTATGGTTTCCACAGCAGTGACTATCTCCTGCTATGTAGTCAGGTTAAAGTCCACCGTTGGTTGACTCCTGCCTAACAACACAGTGTTACATCACAAAAGAATACTATTAAATCAATTACTGATTCATGTAAGACAGCTTGTATACCAGAGGGTGCATTGAAGTACCTGTAGTAGGTTTATGTCCAAAAATTCCACAGTAGAAAGCAGGCATTCGAATAGACCCTCCGATGTCAGTTCCAATGCCCATGGGAGAGCCAGAAGTAGCAATGATACTTGCCTGTAGAGACAAATTCAATTGTGTTAACTATATCTATACAATATTGTATCCTAGCACCCTCTTGCAGTATTACAATTTATTTTCAGTTGCTTACCATCCACCATGCAACAATATCAATGTCACAAATTCACCAATATTATCTCAAAGGCCGCGCCATAGCTTAAGCGGTTAGTCGCTGGCTTCCCACTGCTGCGGTCTAGTCAAGTGGGATTTGCGATGGACAAAGTGGCGCTGGGGCAGGTTTTCCTGAAGTACTTCGGTTTCCCCTGCCAGTCCTCATTCCATCAAATTCTCCATAACCATTATCACCAGTACAGGTACAATAGGACATATGGAAGCCGACGTGCTGAGGGGACCTAATATGGATTTCACCTCACACTACATGAACTCTTTAACTACTGTAATCTATTGTAAACAATTGTAAATATTGTAACTTTATTCTCTTATTGTAATCCACCAATGTCCAGTAACTGACTTGCCCTATATTATTATTATTATTATTATTGGAGGGGGTGGGTTTCCCCATGCACCGCAACCAGTTTGATCTATTGTACGTCCCCGTGATATTCTACCAGTCTCTATACCCTACCGGTACTGGTGCGTGCCATCAGTCCTGACTCAGCCAGCAAGTTCGGCCTCTACTGGCTCAGTGGTATCTAGATGCTTCCCCCATCTACCAGAGGTGTTAGAGACTATTGTTGGGCGGGAAATATCCTTACAAATTTGGCTCAGAGGTCTCCTTGAGACATGAGGTTCTTTTACTTGCTGTAAAGCTACGATACGGGATCCACGGCTTAAAGTCCCTCCCGGAGGACTTGTTCCCTGAATTTTTCCGCCCTTAAAAAGAATTCCACGACCTCCACCGGGTTTGAACCCGCGTACTTTGAGTCATGAGGTGGGAACGTTACCCCTAGACTATGGAGGCCGCTGACTTGTCCTATATTTTGTAACAATGATCTATAGAGACGAATTAAATAAATAAATATCTGAAATTCAATCCTTCTAAAATTCATCACTGCACTAGATGTTTCGGCCTACTTGGCCAGCATCAAGTGTGTTTAAATTTGGGGGAACTTCTGTGCCTCCCATGCTAATGCAATTGATGTGTTTGTATTTGCAATACTTTCAAATGAAGTCAGTGTAGCTTCTCCTCCTATGCCACATGTACTCCCTTCTTTGGTATACCTGCTGTATATCAAGCGTGCAGTGTGCAGAAGGCATGACAGTTCCCCTGAATTTCAGCGCACCTGATGAAGGCAGAGTATGCCAAAACATGTACTGCAGTGAGGAATTTTGAGATTACATTCCAGATTTTGATATTATCGCATGGTGGAAGGCAAACAACTCAAATTAAAATCTATATATTTACTAAGATAAACCAGAAACATGAAAAGAAGTAGTAAAAGAGGAAATGAGTTTGCTGTCCATTCTGATTCTGTCGGTCTTCTTAATTCCCAACAGCATATACCAGACACCAGCTTTCCCTTTAATTCTTTCCAATTAATCATTTTTAGTTGTCCTCATATTCAAAGCTAAATAACATTTGCATATGACACACCATTAGTCAATAACACACAGCCCAAATAAGATAGGGAATGATATGGCCTCTTATTAAGTATTTTAAACTTTCTACTGTTAACATATAAACTTTCACCCTATTCAGCTCTCCTCACCTCCCCACCACTAGATCCTCCAACAGTCCTTGTTGTATTGTAGGGGTTCAATGTCTGCCCATAAACATTGTTACGGGATTCACACCACAAATTATATTCAGGAATGTTAGTCACTGCAATAAGAATGCCACCAGCTTTCTTCAACAGGATCACTACATCTGCATCTTCTGCAGCCTTTACATTTTGGCGTGACACTAGTCCCAACGTCTGACGCATACCTGGAAAGGAAATCAGAAAAAAAGTGAATCAACTTTACGCTATAAAGCTAGAATAAACCAATACAATTCATTTGTACTTTGAAGAAAGTCTTTCGAAACCAAAATGGGAATTGAAGCTAGTGAATGTAAGCGTAACTAAATTTGAAAATACAGTAGAACTTGGTTATAACGTCATCAAAGGGACCTAAAAATAGTGTCGTTATAAACGAATGTCGTTGTTAACCGAAATGGGCACTTCCACAGTAGCCTTATGTTAGTCACGTAAAAATCTGCCAAAAACCGAGTTAAAACGTTGCATTTTTTAGTGAAATACGTAGTTAAGTACAGACTAACGTAACATTAACGTGGAATTGCCCAAATGTGTAATATCAAAGACATATTACAGCACTTTTCACTGACAATACACACAATATTTCACGAATCAATTTAACTTTCTCTTCAATGCTTAAAACTTTCCTTTTCATTGCCATGTTTTCGCTACTGCACTTCTCTGGGTTTAGGCAGGAACACTATAGGGTAAGTAGACAATGTGAGGTCCTGTTAGACGAGATTCTAGGAAAGGAATGCAGTTAACAACCTGCCGCGTCCTCTTGCACTATTCACGCAGTCCCACCCCACACCCTTGTTTTCGCATAAAACCCACGCTCCTCTTGCAGCCCGCGGTCGTATTCTTCCAGGACAGTCACGTCAGCAAGTAGAGAAAGTGAGGGTGGGCAGACACATCGAACTTTCCCACGATATCGGAGAAATTCAGGAATGAAAATGACGTTACATACGAGGTTGATGCATTTATGTATGTCGTACTAAGCAAGGTATAAAAACAGTTGCTTTATGAGGAATTATTTCGTACCATTGAATATCTGACGCAATAGACAAGGTGTCGCAGAAACCGATGTTGCTATAACCAAGTTTTACTGTATTTCAAAATGCAAATACTGTACCTACCTTCAAAATAAGTAAACAATTATTTTATAAATTTTCTGGTTGGCTGCAAAATGTGATCTCTTACTTTGAGGGAATAACATAAGTTAACAAATGTTTTTTTTTTATTTTTGCCCTGATAATATTGGTGAGGATGGCATATGTGCTTAACATTTCTGGTTCTGTCTATACTGCATGTTTCTTATTAAGTTTGTATTTTAAGTGAAGTTCAGTTTTGTACACAAAATAAATTCCATGATCTATACTTACCAATTTATCAGACTCTTCACTGATTGCTAAATGTTTGTCATATAATTCACTACTGATATTCTGTTCCTTCTGAGCTCAGTATGCCTAAGACATCAACACCACATCAAATTCAATCCATCCCCCCCTTTAACGCAAATTTTTCTCCAACTACATACTTCTCCTTTTCTATTCCTGTTAGTTACTAGCCATCCCACAGACAACTTGCTTTTTAAAACCTGTTACGAAATTCGTAACAACTACACAAAACATAATGAGAGGATCTTTCCACCACCACAGGACACGTGTGCATATAGACGAGGACATATCCCAAAAATTGAACTTATGGATAGAAGCACAGCAGTTTCATCAACAACTTTAGAGAAACCTGAAGATGACCAATGTTGGTTGAAACATGTAGTGTATACACCAGTGATGTAGAAGAGATTGTAACATTAAAACTTTTAAAGGTTTTAAAAAGCAAGCTTCATGTCGGATGGCTTGTGCAACAGGATGCTATGATACAACATTACACTTCTTCTATTCTCGTCCTTGCCATCCAACACTTCCCAAATAGTTTTCTCAAATATTCCAATTCCTTACCATACCCCCCCCCCAAAAAAAACAATCCCTGTAAGGGTAATATTTCTGTTGCATTCCTTGGCTACTGTCTGATGCTCTGTGGTAACCATATACTATAAGTATCATCAGGAACCATGGAGTAGTCATTTCACCTTGAAGACAGCAAGGTCTTTTAAAATGTTGCCAATACAGCACGCTTCTACAGGATACAATCACTTGAACATAGAATCAACATCAGCATATTTATTTATTCATTAACTGACGGTCTAGACGCTGTTCATTAAATCAGATATCAAAACTGGTAACAGTAAGCTTCCCATAGTCTACTAATTTACATTCCAAAAATTACTCACAATACAACATGGAAATTCTGTCACCACCAGTCCACCAACATTATCATAATTCATAAGTTACTTACGTCCATAAACTGTTACACAAGTAAAATTGGACAAGTCAGTTTAAGCCATCTAAGACACTACAACTCAACAACTCTTAAGATTGTACAAAATGATACACATGACTAGGAACAATACAATTATCTTAGGATCATTGTCCTCCCCACTGAAGCTAGAAACCGAGGATCACATCTCCTAAAAATCCAATATAAAGCAACACATACATTTAGACCATCTATACATACATACACACATCAGAACAAACCCGAGCCACAAAACTATCATGAATCATTGTTACTAAAACAACTCCTGCAGAGAATAAAAACCGTTTTGTAATAATTAACTTTTTTAATTTATTTTTAGAAACTTAAAAAAAAATTATTCACTGCCCAGAAACTGTGTGTATATATATATACGAAACAAGAAAACGGACGGCTAATTGGATTGGTCATATCTTACGCAGTAACTGCCTTCTAAAAGAAGTTACTGAAGGAAAGATAGAGAGGTGGATAGAAATGACCAGAAGACGAGGAAGAAGACGTAAGAAGAAGCTGGGATGACCTTTGGGACAGAAGAGGATATTCTCATTTGAAGGAGAAAGCTCTAGATCGCATTAACTGGAGGAACTGTTTTGGAAGAGACTGTGGACCTGTCGTCTGACAGATTACTGATGAATGAATATATACACGTGGTAGAATCATTAAGTTCGTGGAATGTGGTTTTACTGCATCATATTACAAGGTCAATCAAATATTACAAGGCATTCACATACACTTACACAGATCCACATCAGCCCTCAAAATAGTTGCCATTGGCTGCTATGCAAGTCTGCCAACGTTGATATAGCTGCCGAAAACATTGCTGAAACATACTGGCAGTAAATTCCCATATGACGCTTTGCAGCCATTCCACAAACCTATTGACTGTGGTAGTGTATGTATACATATTAACATGACACTGCAAATGTGTGTAAATAAACTGTTCACAAGAATATCCAATGCACAAATGATAAAGCAGATGGATAACAGAAGATTTTACAAAATGAGGAGCTTTGTGATTTCCATATTTCAACTATTACTGATATTACTGGGACACTAAAATCAAGAAGGTTGTGCTGGACTGGACATGTGGCACATACAGGGGTGACAAGCATCATATACAAAATTCTGGTGAATAAATCTCAAAAGTAGCAGCCAGTATGAAGATCAAGCTGCGATGACAATATCAAGATCACCCATAGAGAATCATGCTGCAAAGATGGGAGATGGATGGAACTACATCAGGATCATGTCTAATAGTGGGTAATATTATATAAATGCATAACCTTTGGGTTCTGTAAGTACTGCCAGATAGTTAGGTAGTTTATATGGAAGCAGTGAATAAGTATTAATCTAAAACAAACCTTGTACTGCTGTACTATCCTTTGTAGTGAAGGGCACTCCTAGGAAAGGTTTCTGAAGTTTGAGCTCCTCAGCAGTTAGTTTAGTCGATGCTAGGAAAGCATCTACGTCCCTTGCTTCCTGCAAAGCCGCTTCAAATCTTTCATCCACCACAGAATTAATCAGTGAATTCACTTCATGGATACGGTTAATGAATCCCTGCACTACCTCTTCTGCACTCACCTATGCAAATACAATTTCCATCACTGTCTGGTGGTAACAAAACATGTAAATGATTTCTTATAAAGTAGTAGACTGCATATCCTATCCTACACTATACAGTACTCTACTTTTATACCTGATTACTTCTTTAGCAAATTACGTAGGGAAGTAAAAAATTATCCGCACTCTGACTTTCCCTCGTATTTAATGATTCTGTGAGACTGTAATATGTACTGGCATGAAGAGAAAAACAATTTACCAAGAGACACAAAGGCAACTGTATCCTGTCATTTACTGATGTGAGTTAGGCTTTAGCAATCAAAATGAAAGAGATGTTGTGCTTGGGAAAATGGAGAGAAATAGACAGAAAGTAGTGAAAGGTGACCTATTTTTACAATACTATCCTAACTCTCGTATAGAAGGAAAGTATATGAAATCCTCTCAGAATAATCAGTGACCACTACATGACTTCAAACGGAGACCTCCAAAATTCACGTACAGGAGGAACGTGAAGATACACTTCCAGTTGCTTTATTTAAACATGACCAACCAAAATGCGTCATATACAACAAATGAACAGCAATATTTATGCTACTGCAAATGAATTTATTGTACCTCTTTGTGCCTAATTCTTTCTGCAAGAGAGACAGCACTTTCCATAAGAAAAGATTCCTTAACCCCTGGAATTTGTGTCCGTTTTGAGTCATCATAAAAGAAGGAACAAAATACGTCAATAATACAATCAATTATTGAATGGATTAATATCCACAGACTCATGATACACTTGTAGAATGGCCTGAGTGATCCTTCCTTTGGTCTGTGAGTGGATTCTCGTCTCTCCTGCAACCAATAAAATAAATTATTTTGTATTAACACTCACAACAAGTGGAAACCCAACGCTCTTAGAGTAATACTTGAGATTCTCAATCAGAAGAACCTACGTTAAATCCATGGTCCAATTTAAATGCAGACTTTTCAGTGCATAAATTTCAGGCTCTCAATCAGTGGGTCCCCAGTTCATTTCTTTTCATATCTACAGACAATTCTGTGCATATTTCACAACCTTCATTTTTGTATATGTTAAAACTCAGAAATGTGGGAAATGTCAGCTGCCGGTTCTTTTAGCCAGGGATCCTGCTAATTCATTCTATGAGTATAACCGAGAGCACTGACATCCACCTAATGAATACTGTCACTTCAAAAACTAATTTGATCAACTTATCTTAAGGGCAGACAACTTGAGAAAAAGTCAAAATAAAAAAAATAACATTGTATAAAAGCATGTGAAACTTCCCACAGTAAAGTATTCCTGTAACAGGCCGTGAAGGCCCATAGGGTTGTGAGACACTGAGGGTCCCAAATTATCTAGACAATCGGCTCAAAGATGGCGGTAAAGAGATTAAAACTACTATTATAAATATTGTGTAAAACACGTTCTTAATGCACGTAAAAAGAAACTAGCTCGCCAGCCATATGGAATTTTGTTTCAGTTTTGTGGCAACAGATTGGAAAGTACACAACTAAAACATGCATACACTATCCTTCAAGGGCATGAACAGAAAAAAAATTATAGCTGGGAAAAAGAACAGATCCATACAATGTAATTCTTAGTATTTAATACCAAACTTTACATAGATTACAGTTTTGTTGCCCTGATTTAACGAGAGATGTGAGGTTAATGTCGGAGAGCCTCCAAAAGAAATAGGTTATTCAGAGTATTGCCCAATTGCGTGCTCTTGTTCTAACGGCTTTGGAATTTCGGGTTCCAATTAAGAAGAGTTTGTCAGCTTTGGTATATACCTGAAACTGGGGCTGTTCTGCAGTATTTGGGATATGTGACCTAAAATTGTGAAATGGTGCCGAAAATACGTCGACAATACAACTCCATTATGAAAGTCATCGATGCCCAAATGTGCAGTGATATATGTGGTAATTCTTTCGAACTGATCGTTTCCAGCGGCTTCAATTGTTTGAAAAAAAAATAATGTGCACCAAATGACGAATAATATAATGATGTGTAGTATTCATGAATTTGTAATATGTGACATGTTTTATATCCATCCCTACGGGGAGATGATTGGATCCATGAAGTGAAAATAAATGTAAATGTAAAAACTACAGTGTCCATAATATGAAATCCCACCAAATCATTTAATACGCGAAAGAAGTAATGAACAGTAACTGTACCTACTGTTCGTCAGATTTCGTTAGATTAGCCAAAAGATCTCTACCTCATGTACCTAGATTTCACAGGACATACACCCAATAACGTCTTCCTTGCTACATAATACTAAGAGCTAACTTACCTTTCCAATCTCGGACAAAGCCATTTTTCATGCACAAAAATCTCTTTCTACCTCCCTATTTGTGCGGCACATACCACTACACGCACTTGATCGCACTTAACCAACGAACAATCAAACCGATCAAACCGCTCAAACTGGCACACCTATATACACATCGATACACATGATACTTTTTCTTCTGCAGTATAAGTACTTGTAGGAAAATTTAAGGGGAACAATACAGGCTGAACAACTAACGAAATGTTTTCTACCGTCCTATAAAAAGTGGGTATTCCAACGAAAAGAGCGAAGATTCCATCTATTGGGATTAAACGCAGTGTAATCTGCTGAAAGTAAACCGAAGTTTCGGAGGAACATATCGCGTCTATCTTCATGGTTGAAGAGTAAGCCAAGCAAAAAACCAGCATGAAACTGCGAGCAAAGGTTGGTTAACTTTCAAGGGACTACACGACATTAAATACAGGAGACATAATTCTTCATAAACACCGCTGAGAGAAACTTAATCCTACGAAAAAAAATAACAAGTAACATAAATTTGTTAATCTCGCGTATTTTAATTATAATTTTCCTCGTTTCACTATACTAAGATTGGTTTGTGGGTTGGCTAAACTTACCTTTCGTGTCTGCGTTTATAATGCAGAATATGAAGCCGAATAACACTACTATCAACTTAATGCAAAATTTTATCCAATATTCTACTCTCAAGGTTAAGTCTGTACAGTGTACACGGACGAACTTGAATTGGAAGAATTGAATAATAACAATAGTGAACTCCTTGAACACTGAACTAGGATTGTAGAACTGCAGAAATCTAGATCTGTAGAGTCGGACATGTAGAAAACCTGTCACTGTCTGTATTGTTGTAGGCTTTGCCTAGCAACGGCTGTGTACTTGTCGTTGCTAAGCAATGAAGCTTGCGTTGTCACACTTGCTTGAATGTGGGCAGTTCCCACAAGTCCATACATAGATGAAATTATTGGAGATCATCAGTGTGAGTTTCAACATAACAGATCAACTACTGATCAGATCTTTTGCATTCATCAGATACTGGAGAGAAAATGGGAGTACAACGAGAGAGCACATCAGCTATTCATAGACTTCAAGAAAGCCTATGATTCAGTCAGGAGGAACGTATTCTACAATATTCTCATAGAGATTTGGGTACCCTTGAAACTAGTTAGGTTCATTACAAATGTGTTTAAATGAGACATATAGTAAAATCTGTAAAGTAAAGGTATCCCTGTAAGAGGTTGTGGAGGCCCATAGGTTTGTGAGATGTTGAGGTTCCCACATTGTCTAGACAATCGGCTCATACATGGTGGAAAGGTTGTCAGCCCTACATGCTGGCTGCCCTTTACCCCCAAGAATATTCCTGGTACTCATTTCTGTTAGAGGCTGAGTTGACCCCAGCACCATAGTGTGGCTGGATGGATTAGGTCAATTGAAAAAAAAAATATCCAATGACCTCATCAGGACTTGAACCCGCGACCTTCTGGCTTGTAGCAGAGTGATAGTAAAATCTGTATGGGTAAAAATTTGTCTGGTAATTTTCCTATCCAAAATGGTCCAAAACAAGGAGATGCTTTATTGCCACTGCTTTTCAACTTTGCTTTAGAATATACCATTAAAAAGGTCCAGGAAAATCAGGTGGAACTGAAATTAAATGGAATGCATCACCTGCTGGTTTATGCTGATGATGAGAATTTTACTGGGAAACAATATAGATATAATAAATAGAGACACAGACTCTTTAATTAATGCTAATGAGGAGGTTGGCCTTGAAGTAAACACATAGAAAACTAAGTATATGTTGCCGTGCCATCTACAGAATGCAGGGCAAAATCATGACAAAGATAGCTAAGATATGCTCTGAAAATGTGACACAGTTCAGATATTTTGGAACAACAGCAACAAATCAAAATTTGATTCAGGAGGAAATTAAAAGTAGACTGAATTTGGGTATTGCTTGCTACCATTCAGTCCAGAACTTTTTGTCTTCCTGTCTACTGCCTAAAAACTAAAAATTAAAATATACAAAACTATAATTTTGTGTGTGGTCCTGTATGGGTGTGAAACTTGGTCTCTGACACCGAGGGAGGGACACATACTGAGGGTGTTTGAGAACAGTGTGCTGAGAATATTTTGACTTATGAGAGATAAGGTGACAGGAGGTTGGAGAAAACTACATTATGAGGCACTTCATACCTTGTACTCTTCTCCAAGTATAATTAGAATGGTCAAGTCAAGGAGGATGATATTGGGTAGGGCATGTAGCACGAATGGGGGAGAAGAGAAATGCATATAGGATATTGGTGGGAAAGCCAGAAGGAAGACTAAGACGTAGGTGGGTGTAGAACATTAAAACGGATCTTAGAGACACATGATGGGATGGTATGGATTGGATTGATCTGGGTCAGGATAGAGATCAGTGGAAGGCTCTTGTGAACATGGTGGTAATGAACCTTCAGGTTCCGTAAAATGCTGGGAAGTTCTTGAGTAGCTGCACAACTGGCAGCTTCTCAAGCAAGCCTCAGCACCAATTATCAATAGAACCTCCGTCGAGTGTAACAATATATATTCTTGTCACCATTTTCTCACATTTGCCTTACATGTTTCGGCTCNAGCCCACACAACCTCGTGCTGACGCCTCCCCCATTGGGACTATCCACTAAGAGGAACCTGAATATTTTACTTGGACGGTTTTAACTTTAATTTTAACATTAACGACCCGCTTTGTGGGTGATATTTTAAATGCAAATGGGATACCCGCACTCGGGGTACTGGATGTTGTTGTGTTTTACGCTCCGATACGTGTAACATCTTCCACAAAAAACTGTATATTGTGATTGTTGAGCAGTGCAAGTGTTTCCATGTTTTTGTTGTGGTTGCCTCTGATGATGGCTCCTTGTGAGCCGAAACATGTAAGGCAAATGTGAGAAAATGGTGACAAGAATATATATTGTTACACTCGACGGAGGTTCTATTGATAATTGGTGATTGATAGTGTAACGGACCAAAATGAAACAATTCAAAAAAGCCTCAGCACCATTAGTGAGTTATATCAATAGAATGTAATTGATGCAAGATTCTAATTGTGCCAACTACAGAGGTTACATACTTCATAAATGGCAATCTTGGAATGATAGCAGTGTTCTATCTTTAAGCAAAATGATGGACTACCCATGCAAATTAAGAAGTGACAGGTTTTCTGTTATGACATTGTCGTAACCCATATGAATATAAAACTCCTCAGACTGCCCTTTTTCCGACATTATGTAAACTAGTCGATGCACATGTCCACATCTGGATGGTAGTTTGCAACAAAATTGCAACAGAAATTATACGAGGCCATGTATGTTACTTTACTTCTACATTTTTGTTTCGGCACAATATATTGTACTTTTCATTCCATCACATCCCAAGAAAAAGCTGAGTTCCATGAAGCAGTAGGTATCTTTTGAATGTCACAAGACCCACTTACCTCACCAAACTTAATTGTTAAAAAATTACTGCCCTTGAATGCACGATATACCAATTACATTCTATTTGAGTTACACTCTAGTAAGGTTAATCATACTAATTAATGACCTTTGTAAGACATATATTTAAATTTGTCAAGAAATCCTTTGTGGATGGAGCAAAGAGGAACCTAGTGTAAAAGTTTATAACGGCTCTGGGAATAGCTATTGATTTGCATAAGAGTTTAAAAACACAATACAGGATATTAATGTTTATTTATTAGCTCTACCATTACAATTCTGGATAACATCAAATTTATGTAATGTAATAGGACAATACATGCAATATTCAGGATTACATGAATGTAATCGAGTATGTTGCAGGAAGGGAGATGATGCCACAGCTCATTAAAACCAATGAGAGGGACAATGAGACTCTTCTCATGTTAAACTCCTCGTGGAACTCACTCATATGAGAAAACATTAAGTAAAAACTGCATACAATATAAAAATTGAAACATTATTATTCAAATATAACAAAAAAATAACGAAACTTCAATTTTACATCATGCCAAACATTTTCCCCAGAAATACCCGCAACTAATAGCACCTACAGAAATAAGTCATAAAATACCATGCATGTCATATATATATATATATGGGAATGAAACTGCGTGAACACAAAAAATTACAGCATCATTAAATTAACAGTAAAATTGAAGTTTCAGCTTGTATACCTTTAAAGGAAAATAAAGTGTTAGCACAAAATCTCTTAGAAATCATACAAATACCTCCTGATCAGTATAACATTGTCCAAGAATGTCAGCAGCCAAATAATGTAGTTATCCCACAGTATTAAATGACAAACACTTTTGGTCAATTTCATTTCCTTTTTACAGAAAAGACAGTAACAGAGTTAAGTGTTGACTCTGGAGTCTTGCATTAGTAATGAGTCATGCTATTTAAATGAAGGAACTTTTCTATCTTTGCTGGTATATGAACAATCCAAAATATCGTTATCAGTACACGCTTCATGAACTTTACTGAAAAGCCATAGTTTTAGTTGCAAATAGTACTCTCACCATACAAAACAGCCGATCATTAGGAGTGAACCCTTATTACAGACATACTGTATACAAACCCCTAATATTGATATTCAGTGCTTTATTTAAAATACATCATGTAGTATTATTTATACTTCTTGTATGTCAAATACAAAGATATCTCCAGTTCACCTTTATTAAGAAATAATCATACTGTACTGTATGATCTTGTCTTACATTATTATTTTATTTGATGCTATAATACTTGTTACTAGTACTTTAAATTAAAAGTATATTCAAATTTTGTTTAGTAAAGAGTACTGAAAAGAGTGAAACCTGAGGTTCTCACAGCAGTGGGTATTCACATTAGTCTTCTGGGATATGACACCAATGTAGTACAGTATATAGGAACCAATATTTCAGAGGAATCTGCTGTCTCCATCTTCCATTAGAGGAGGAGAAAACAGGATCTTCCAGAATGCTGGTACTTTTCTACTGAACTACCAAATATTATGTTCCAAAAGACTGTAATCTTAATAAGGGAAAGCAGGTACCAACACAGTCCTAGCCTATTTATCTGAAGGGTTCAGCAGCTTCAGGGAGATATGGAACAGTTCTGTGTGACATTTCACCCTCAAAGACAAAAACCCTCACAACAAAGAACTGAAATTCACAGCAGCATGTAAACTTAGCCCACCTAGCAATGTAGGACCAAAGTTATCAGTCTAAAACAACAGAAACGATGTTTTAAGTTTTCAAATCAGTAACTCTCTTCAATTCAAAACTTTAGTAGTAGTCTAGGAGACATCAAAACTCCCTTAATACAGTTAGAAACTGCAACAAAATGCTGCCTGCTACTGTCCACAGTCAGATTTGCGTCTATCCATGTCATTGTTGCTATCATGTTCAACTTAAAATTTGTACTTCAAGTATGTAATGTTACTGTTCTCAATGTGTTAATGTTTCCTTAAAATAAAATAAAATAAACATACAAAACACAAATATTGAGTCTAATATTTTATTGTAGTAGTAATGAAACTACACTGTCATAACAAAGGCTTTTCCAGTTGTGCTGATGACAGTACAGCACTGCATCTATTTCTATACCTCCAAGCTTGCACGTTTGTCTTTTGTGGACACTCTCAGTAACATAATCTTCAACATCAGTGATATTCAACTGTATTCAAAAAGTGTGTAGTGAATGATTAGCACACTTTTTCTGCATGCTACTACCATGTCTGTTTTAATGACGACAACACATTCCATGAATATTCACATCTGTCCCTTCAACTTTCACTATTACCTGTCTGAACAGTACATTAACCAATTTTAGATGTGACCACTGAACAACTTTAAAAGGTTAAAAGAACACTAGAATATCTGAGAAAATATACCTTTAAATTTGTTGTTCAAAAAGGACATGTGATTAGTTTCCTAATCACACTTTAAATGCTCCATACACTTTGTGTAATGTGTTGTACATTCTCATTCAGCACGTAATTTTGTAGATGTACGTCACAACTGGCAATGTACATGCAACTAAACAAGTGTGGTGACATTTTTACATTTGACACTGATTTCTCTCATACTTAAAATTTACCTGCCACAGAATGACTGATGATAAATACCAGTTCATCTCCTACAATTTTGGGATTTCAAAGTACACTGCAATTATGATGTCAAATACACTAATGGAAAAAACAACAGATTAGGCATATGAATCTTACTCTACTACCTAGAGAGCAAAAGGTGGAACTTACAATCATGTAATTATGTTGGGTGAACAAGTTTATAGCCCTAAAAATTTATCAGCAACATACTTTAAGTGAAACCTTCCAATACTGCAAAGTAAAGACTGTAAAAAAAACCTTACAAAGACAAATATACAAAAGAACATCTACTCCCAGTTGTTAGTCTGCTCTGAAATTGACTGAAAGGATTTGTTACTGTCCTATACAGATAACTGCATTATAGTCCTGTGTTTGCAACACAGGTACTCTCATCTTAATATGCATTTCATTTATTCTTTAAATAATCCAATATATTTCAATTTGTGTGTATCAACACTACCTACAAAGATACAGTTTGCCAAGCTTACACACACATACACACCCCTTTCCATGTTTATAAGTGTTTTTCCTTGCTTCATTATTCACTCTTTTATACAACAGCCACCAACCAGACATAAGTTCAACACGTTTCTGGAGCTTATATCTGCTATGTATGATCTGAGGTTTTCACAGAGGTGGTTATGAAGAGTGCTATCTCTGAGGACATGGAACTGTATAATGGTCTTTCTATTTTTGATCATTTCATTTCCCCCTTGTCATTTTAGTTGATCGTCATGCCTGGAAGTATTACACACCAATGAGGAGATTTATAACTTGTACTTTTCACCAAGCATAATTAGAATGATCAAGGAAGATGAGATGGGCATGGCATGTATCATGAATGTGAACAGGAATGCATAAAAGATATTGGAGGGAAAGCCAGAAGAAAGAGACCACTAGGAAGAGCAAGACGTAGGTGAGTGGATAATATAAAATGGGTCTTAGAGAGACAGGATGAGGTCCTATGGACTGGATTGATCTAGATCAGCATTGGGACCAATGGGGGGCTCTTGTGAACACAGTAATGAACCTTCAGGTTCCATGAAATGCTGGGAAGTTCTTGAGTAGCTACACAACTGCCAGCTTCTCGAGAAGGGCTCAGCTCCATGAAGTTCGTGCTACATATCAGCTATCGTGGCCTGTAGTCCACAAGCAAAATACCATTGTTCCCAGTCAAAAACAGATTTGACGACAACTTTGTTTCAGTATAAAGTTTGTGACCGCTGATCACATAAACGCAGGGAAAAAATACAAGTGTACTCACCCACATTATAGGTGCAAAAAATTCATATATAAAAAACAGTAACAGCTTCCAATTTCTCTGCACACAGCTCCAAAGAAAAGGTGTGTATGTATGGCACACAGCAAGAAAACTGCCCCATAACTCTTTGGCCAGCACTAAACAGGGAATAAAAATGGAATGGAACATGTACACTGTACAAAAATTTCCCTATTTCCACAACGTACTGATTTCACTACTTCATTTCCATTAATTTCAAAACTTGTAAAAACAAACTAAAAATCAGTTTAAAACATTTAAAAAATTGCAATATGGAACAGCAGAGCCTGACTTGGAAACAGCTTGCTGCCCCTATGCAGTTGGCAACACAGCTCAGCAACAAAGACTAGGCAAACCAAGGAACCAGTGAAGTGAGCCACAGAGTTGCCAGCGTGTCACCCTCATAGGTGAGACATGCAGTTGACATCATTATTCACTTCATACCACAGCTACTGTTCTGGGACTGACCACCTCAAGAGATCTTGTTGCGCCACCACATGTACAAGAGGTTTGGACTGAGACCTGACAAGAGTAATGAGAAAGGAAAGAGGACCACATGTGATGGTACCATTCTACACCAGCAATTGAGCCAATGGCTTGCCATACAGAAAAATTCATTTGAAACATCAGCAAAATGTGGATCACACAGTTTCAAACACCAACACCCCTTGTCCTGCCATACTGTACCATACCTGCTCTGTGAGGTACTGGAAATATCTGCACCCCCAGAGGTGACACTAAAACTAAGTACACATAAGCACTGAAGAGAACCACAACGAAATGCATTGTATTGTTTGCTAAGACTACGACTACCTTGGAAGGGAAATTTAATGTGGGGCAAGGGAGAAGGCCCCAAAAGGCGCCGAGCGACGAATGGATTGCTTCCATCCGTGCTACGGGCCACCGCGGACCCTCAGCTTGGGAATTTGGAGTAGAAAGCATAGGTGAGGTCATAGTTCTTGAAACGGCAATATTGAATATCATGACGCAGCCAGTCTCCAAATGAAGATGTCTTCTCAAGTTCCCTAGGGCACTCTGCAGCAGGAGAAGTCTGCAATCAGAAATTATTTTCCTATGGTATTGCTATGCACTTCCAAGTAAGAAGATCTGCCATATGAAAAGTACCAAGAAATCTTAATTATAAGGAATTTCAAATTGCATATAACAGTCTAGAATTAAATGTTCTCTTTTCTCCCTCCGACTAACTAATTTCACATTTAAATCAAAATTATAAAATTAAGAACTTCTGATACACATGCAGCGCAATTACAAGAACATTATGGAATGGGAAGAAGAGTCTACTACAATATGTTCAGGGCGGTTCAAAGGAGACCTGGATTTTAATCTTTGCCAGGCCAGATTCACCAAATTATCACTCTTTCTTGAGATACTATCCCTCTACACAGACACACTTTTGCCACCACCATGGCAAGGCACTGACAACAGTAGCACAGAAAGACACAGCCTAACCACAGTCAGTTCAGGACACTATGCCTGGGTTCATCATGTGTCAAATTTCTGTTCTTCTAAGTGTTCCTTCATGGTTCAAACAAGTGAAAATTGCTGGGAGTCAAACTGGACTGTAAAGAGGATGGTTCAGCATTTTCCAACTCAAGGATGTCAATGTGGTCACTGTCAAATGTGCCAAACACAGATAAGCATTATCAGGCAGTTCAGTGTTCTTGACATTTCCCCAAGCCTTTTCCTGTGAATCATTAAATGCATAGCATGGTGCATGTTTTGGATGCAAATCATATATTTTCCAAAAGTAACTTTTAGAACCATGAATGTTCACATTTATAACAACTACCAGCTGAATATGGGCATGTGGTCAGTTTGTGGCTTCTTCAGGGCCTTCAGAAAACTTGATGCACCGATCATACACACTGGTACCTGACAGGGTAACTTCTCCATATTATGTAATTAGTCTGTGTAGAAATTCAGTAGAAATTTGATTGCAAAAACACTGTTCACCACTTTGAATGAGAAGGTACGAGTATAATCCCATATAATCTCCAATGTACAGAGGCAAAGGGGCAGTCACCTGTCAAGAAGCGAGAGCTACAAAGAGGGTTTTCTTGTTCTAGCGATGACATCTTTCAGAAAAAAGTGAAATCCAGGCTGACCTTGGACCACCCTCTTATAAAGTAACTCCTGCACTCACATTATCACACAGATAAGAATTTTGGACTATTATTAAGAATAACTGACAGGCCACACCATAGCTCAGGTGGTTACTTGTTGGATTCCAACCACGGTGGCCTTGGTTCAAGCCCAGGTCTGAATGTGGGATTTGTGGTGGATAAAGTGGCGCTGGAGCAGGTTTTCTCAGGGTATTTCGGTTTTCCCTGCCAAACTTCATTCCACCAACTGCTCCACAATCACCATCATCTTTCACCTGGGGCTGGTACAATAGGCCAGTAGTGGCCACTGTACTAAGTGGACCCAAAAGACTACAAATGATGCACCCATTTTGAACATAAACCTTAGAATCAGAACAGTCCAATAAGATGAATCCCATTAAGATGATCATCATAAATTAAATATAAATATGTGGATAGAATATCTGGGACCCAGATGACTGAACCAATAAAAATTTTAAACTGTAAGATTTAACACATAACTACAGACCATCTATTTAATAACTACATAATATGCAACATCATCATACCTTATTTGCAAATACTGTAAGAACAAATTTTCCAGGTTGGAAAGTCTCCAATACTCGGGAGATCACATCTTTGTATGAAGCTTGTGGCACGTTGCTCTCAAAGCTGACATAAGAGAAGTCTGGCTCTGGGGTAACGTGAATAGTCATGTAGCAGCCCTGCAGGCACACAAGTACATATCATATCACCCATCCACCTCCAAACTCACCACATTAAGCAGTTACTATCTACAGTTTATGCCTCCCCCCTTACAAATATATTTCTAGTTTTTAATATATCTTACAACTTCAACACAGTGCAATGAAACAAGCTACTATACGAATATACATAACTGATAAAGCTTCAACATATACACAACAGAGTAACATGAAAGTCAGGTTCAAGCCCGGGTCTGGTCATGTGAGATTTGTGGTGGACAAAGTGGCACTGGAGCAGGTTTTCTCCGAATACCTTGGTTTCCCCTGCCAATCTTCATTCCACAAACTGTTCCATATCACCAGCATCTATCATCTGGGGCTGGTACAAAGGGCCAGTAGTGGCCACAGTGCCATACGAATTCAGTCTCACCCCGCTAACATTCAAGTCATCCACAAAACAAGCTTTGACTTTAGTTCAGTTGAGCAGCATAAGAAGTGGTTTCATTACCAAATAACACAATTAGGAACTACAGTTCATGACAACATGATCACATTATCACTCACTCCCTTTGCTTTGTGAACAGAACAGTTCTATATGAAGGAATGCATATGCACCACAGGATACTGACAGAACTGTCCACTAAGTGTAAGGTGCAGTAAAGTATTTATTTTACACTTCATCCTCAAAAAAATCATGTTAATAAACTTATGACTTATGTACAAATGAGTTTTAAAGGGGAAAAAATACAACTTGTTAACTTTCTGGACATTATCTATCATCTTTTTGTTTAAAAGCAAGGTTTTGAAGACTGGACTCATCTCTGTCCTTAGGTAAAAGTCTACTCAGTTGGGCCCAAATTATAAGAGGTTGTTCACTCGATGGATAATGTCCAAAAAGTTAACAACTGCATTAATATACCATGGTCACAAACTTTTAGATTCTATACAAAACAAAATACATTTATTCACATGTGCACAAATTATCCAGATATCAATAATCAAAACAAAACTGACTAATGCAAGAATGACTGACGTGTTTGTGTTAACCAACAGAGAAAGGATTAATATTGTGACATGCTGCGCAGCGAAGGACCCCTACCTCCCCATCGGCACGTAGCGGTAACGTAGCGCTCACGTAATAGGCGAGTCATCACCCCGCCACTCTCCCCGCAGTGACGTCACGAGCGGAGCCGAAGTGAGCCGAGGTTAGCCGAGCCCCCGCAACCTGGTAGCTATGCAACGCGAGTCAAAAGCGGTGACGTAACAGGATGACGTGGCACTCATTACGCAACAGGCAAGCACTGGGGCTATATAAGTGAGCTGCACAGCGGCTGCAAGTTAGTTGTAATGTGGGCAGTCGCCGAGTTGAGTTGTAATGTGGGCAGTCACCGAGTTGAATTGTAATGTGGACAGCCGCCGAGTTAAGTAGTAGTCAAGCGAGTCAGTGTGTTATCGAGTTCTCAGTTCACAAGTTACGAGCTACAGACGCGTGTGCGAGAATCAGTGATAGTTCGTGATAACCAGTTACATCTGGAGTGTGTAATTCAGGGAGACTTGTATAGGTCCCGCGGTATTAATACGGGCAGACTCTTGAAGATAGTGTTAGGAGATTTTGTTTTAGGGTTTGTAAAGTGTGGAAACCCCGCAACAGTGGTAACAGATTATTGCGCATAGGGTTATAAAGTGTGAAACCCCGCAACTGTGTTATAATTAATTGTAGCCGTGATTTGTAGATTGTTAAATAAACCAATTAACGATCTCTACGGCGTATTCAGTAACCAAGACACGTTACAATATTTTACTTTGCATTCCAATTTTTGTTGTCTATGTGCAATGTCCATTAACCTTTAAGTGACGGGCCATTTAAATTCCGGTAGTGGTAGCGGGACGGAGTTAATTTAAATGCCCGCCATTGTAGAGTAATAAAAATTGTAATCATGTTACTCAAAATGCTGTGATTTCTACCATTTTTGTGATAAACGAACGAAATAAACGCTGCTTTTATCTGGAAAGAATATAGAATCAGATATTGTAATTTACAGATTTCAGAATCTATAAAAATTGTTACACTGATTCCGAATTTCCCCCCCCCCCCAATTTTGAGTGTCCGTCCACAAATATGCAGAAAGTTTCTGCACAAAACGTTTCTCCAGTACAAATGCATGCTGCAAGACATCCTCTCTTCCTGTTTTATCTTTCTAAAGGGGAGGAAGCTAATGTTTGTACGGCACATTCTCCAGTCACGTCGTAACCTTTCTACTATTGCATGAGTGGGCATCGTACTTTGTACTTCAGAAACACTGCATGTTTATATCTCAGGCTAGCCACACAGAGGTACTCTCCTTGGAATAGCCCTGCAATGCCTTTCAGTTTCGTTTGTACTGCATTCTGAATCGGTGAGATTTATGAGCGGCCTTCAATCTCGGCTTCTTCCATGCATAATGGAGCCATGTTGGATAGTTCAAATTGCGATGTTTTATAAGCATTATGATTCTGTTTACATCTCGGACTAAACAAACAGAGCTACTGTTCTTGGAATGCCTTTCAGTCTGGTCTGTAATGCATTCTGAATCGGTGTAATTTATGAGCGGCCTCTCCTATGCGAAATGGGGCCATGGTGGATAGTTGAAATTGCGATGTTTTATAAGCGACACGATTAGAATTGTCCTTCAGAAACCCTGACTGTGCATATCTCGAACTAACCACACAGAGATATTGTTCTCAGCATAGCCCTGCACTACCAGAAAGTTCTAGCCTAGCGCGTTGTGTTGTGAATAAAACATCGCAATTTTAACTAGCCAGCATGGCCTCATTTCACTTGGAAGAAGACGAAATTGAGAAGCAGTTGATTATTGACACCGATTTAGACTGTGGTACAGAAGATTCTGAGAGTGGCGAGGAAACAACGGGCTCAGAACCCGAAGTCGACGAAGACCCATCATCTTCGTCGGCAACCTGGGGACCACCACACCAGCATGGCAGGAGGCGTGTGAATAATTATTCAGGTGGAGCTGTGGGGTTAAATATCTATGAAGCTCCACACGTAAATAAGGATTCCACCCCTTTCTGCGTTTTCATGCTGTACTTCGCAGGGATTATCTGTCTGCTGGTGGAAGAGACGAACAGGTACTACCATCAGCACGTAGACAGATGTCAAGACGGACCTTCTCCGTGGCCTGACGTGACCGAATCCGAGATGTTTCTGTTTCTAGGAATAATCATTCAAATGGGACATGACAACAGAGGCAGACTAAAGGACTACTGGTCGACTCTAGAACAATTTGCCACGCCTTTCTACTCTAAGACAATGAAACGCAACCATTTTCTACACATTCTTCGTTTTCTTCATTTTGCAGACAACAGTACAGAAATAGACAGGAATGCCGACAGTTATGACCGACTATGGAAAATTCGGACCATCTTCGACACTCTCAATGACACATTTGAAAAATATTATAACCCTTCCGAACATTTGGCCATTGACGAAATAATTGTAAAATACAAAGGGAGGGTGGTTTTTAGGCAGTACATTCCTAAGAAACACAAACGTTCCGGAATCAAAATCTTCAAAATTTGTGACACCGCTGGGTATACTTATGACATGAAAGTTTACCTAGGAAAAGACAGGACACGTGCCAGCCAAGACGTGACAGCGACACATGCTACAGTTAGGGACCTATGCAGACGTATTGAGGGCGTAGGTCACAAACTGTACATGGACAATTTCTTTTCTTCACCCGACTTGTTTGACGAACTGATGACAAAGAACATAACGTGCTGTGGGACAGTCAGACCTAATCGGAAGGGCTTGCCTGACGATTTTCGACGAAGAAAATTTCGACTGAAGAAAGGGGACATTCGTGTTAGGGTGAGACAGAACTTGACAGCACTAGTTTGGAAGGACAAACGTGACGTTTACATGCTGACAAATATGCACTCTCCTCCAGCAGAAGGTAGTTTCTGTGATGAGCATGGAAATGCCATCAAGCCAGCAACTGTTGCTAACTACAACAAGCACATGGGTTATGTCGACAAAGCGGACAGAATGGCAAACAGTTATAGCATCTGTCGTCGAACCTGGAAATGGACAAATAAATTATTTTTCCATCTCCTGGATCTGACGATTCTGAACAGTTATATCCTGTTGTCATCCTGTGGCGCGAAATTGTCACACAGAGAACTTCGTCTCGCCCTTGTGCGGAACATGCTGGAAGGGGTCCCCCTTGCCCTCAACGGCCCAGGGGTCGAACCCCTGCCGTTTCATCGGGATCATTTCGAATAGAGGAGGCCAAACAACAGCACTGGCCGACTCTCTCTACTTCGAAATTGAGGTGTCGAGTGTGCTCTTCGCGTGGGAAATGAAGAACTGTCCGGATAAAGTGCGTGAAGTGTGATGTGGGACTCTGCATTTCCGGATGTTTCCAAGATTTCCACACGAAGCCAACATTCCGTTACACAACGCAGGTGGGAAGAGAGACAACTTATAAAGCTGGTGACCATAAATCATGTAAGTAGAAAAAGAATTTATAACTTAAAATTAGATTTTAAAAATCCGGCCGCGCACATGGACTGCGCGACGACATATGGCGTCATTCGTCCCCTTGACTTTATTTTAATGACGCCATATGGCGTCGCTCGGCTCTTAAAGGTTAATATTCTCTCATCTTCCCCTTATTGTCATTACATGTTTCAGCCTAACCAGCCATCATCAGGTGTACAGACTGTTGTGATGAAAACTCTGCTGCTCACTGTGATACTGTTCTGCTTTTCTTATGTAATTGCTTTGGAGTAATTCTAGGTTGTGTGGGTTAAGAAGCTGTTGCCATGCACATGTTTGCCTTATGGGTTTGTTGATTTATCTTTGGTTCAGTGAGAGACTGCCCTGAATGTCTTTGTTGGAGTGGAAGCTAGTTGTCTGGCAGTCAGCCATCATGGTCATTAAGCTATATCTTTCATAACATAGTTCTATAAGGTTATGATATGAAAATGCTGTTGATTCATCAAAAACAGGTAACCTTATATAGTCATGTAATATTAAGAATATGTGAAGCTTTAGCTTAACTTTCCCTACATGCCCTTATGGTGTGGTGTTTTTACATAGTATTGTCACGTGATGGACTATGTACAGAGGGCCACAAGCTTTTCCTTATGTCTGCAGTGCCTGTGGTTGCTGATGTTGCGTGTCTTGAAGCAGTGCAGCTGTGCAGGACTGCTCTAGTGAGGTGAAATTAGAGAACGTTCCTCCCAGAGAATCTCCTCTCCTCCTTTTGAATGACTGTAGTCTTGATATGACGCTGGATGAGGTTTCTCCTTCTGCTAGGGTGCAACTGCAACAGCTTGGTACAGGTTCTGTATTTGTCTTTTCAGGGCATTCCTTATGCAGGTGGCCACCACTGCACCACAAACATCTAGGAGATTGCTTCCAGTTGCCCGAGAAATGGTCAGAGTTTTGTCAGTTGTAGCACTGAATAAGGCCAGTCTGAACTGTCTATAACTACCTTGATCATAAGATGCTTTAATATATCTTTAAGATTTTACGTCTCCTGTTAAGGTAACAAGGAACAGAGGGAGGGGTTCCATGTGGGTTTGTCCGTTGGGTGCAGTTCGAGCAGTCATATTTTGCTTCATGTTGATGACGTTGAGGCTGTTTGAAATATTTTCTGCTGGCATGTTTGGGGGAAGGTGACAGATCACTGTCTTGATCGGCTTTTCAGAATTGGGGAGAAGGTAAGATAGAAGACGTTATTTTTCTCCAGGTAGGATTTCATGGTTGAATAATATGCCATTTCTTTTCTTATAATACGGATTCTGTTTCTTGTATTTCGGAAACTGTCCTCTCCTTTGACATGGTCTTTCATGCTGCTTAGGAGTCAGATGAGGTTTGTGGTAGAAATCATCATTACTGGTGGTGGCCTACCTACTTTTCTGGGAGCCTCTGCACCAGTAGTTCTGAGAGGTGCAAAGAAGTTGTGAGTTAACACTGCTTTTGGAGGCATCATGACAGCTACAGATGGGATTGGTTTCGACGACTTCTTGTCTCTAGACCTGTACTGCTTATAACATCTCAGCATGGAATGCACAGAAAACACCACTTCCTACTGTTATATCCAATCACATGTGTGGAAGCATGCTCACTTGTGACACCACTACTTAGTAACAGCTGTTGTATATGTGCTTATTTCATGACTGTCGCCTAGCAATGGGTCTACATGCCACAGTATGAATACTTAATGTGGTAACTTTTATGCAACTCCCCTTAAAACATTTCCATAATTAACCTTTAAGATCCCAGCAACACCATATGGAGACCTTTAAAGTGTAGCCGAGTGGTCGTGCGACACCGCATGGGTACGCGCAGTCCACGCGTGCGCACAGTGTTTTAAAATCCAAATTTAAGAAAGAAATTCTTGTTCTACTTACATTATTTTTGGGCACCCACTTTATAAGTAGACAGTATTCCCTCCTGCGTCATCTAACTGAATGCAGAGTCTGACGTCGCAATTTGTCGGAATGTAACTCTGTTTCCCACGCGAAGAGCACACACGACACCTCAGTCTCGCATTAGAGGGAGTCAGCCAGTGATGTCGAGTGGCCTCCTCTAATTGTAACGCTTATAAAACATCACAATTTCAACTATCCACCATGGCCTCATTTCGCATGGAAGAAGCCGAAATTGAGAGGCAGCTGATAATGCGCTTCCCATGCTTGTGTGTGCGTGGGGCGAACGTGGTATGAAGGAATGTTTTTCCAGCTTGTATAAATGACACCGATTCAGACTGTGGTACAGACAACTCTGAAAGTGGCGAGGAAGCAAGGGCGAAATGCGGGGCTATTCCGAGAACAGTACCTCTGTGTGGCTAGTCCAAGATATACACAGTCAGAGGAAGGACAAAGTACGATAAGACTTCGACCACACTCGTGCATACAGAAAGGTTCCGACGTGACTGGAGAATGTGCAATACAAACATAAACTTCCTCCCCTTTTGCCAGATAAGACATAGTAAGACAGGATGTCAGCAGCATGCATTTATACTGCAGAAACTGTATGCATATTTGTAGACAGACGCTCGAAATTGGGAAAACAATTTTTTGGAATCAGTGTAACAATTTTTACAGATTTTAAAATCTGTAAATTACAATATGTGATTCTATATTCTTTCTAGATAAAAGCAGCGTTTATTTCGTTTGTTTATCACAAAAATTGTAGAAATCACAGCATTTTCAGTAACATGGTTACAATTTGTAATACCCTACGATGGCGGGCATTTAAATTAACTCCGGCCTGCTGCCATTACCGGAATTTAAATGACCCGTCTCTTAAAGGCTAAATATCCTGACAATATTTACAGTTCATTTGCCAAATATGTAATACTATATTTACCTGTATACAAATTATGTCAGTTTTAAATGATTAAGAAGCATCTACTCGATATAAAGTTTTAAGTGCTCTGAAACTGGATAATGCACTTGTGATAATGTTTTAAAAATTTGCAACAGCTTCATTTTCTCAAAAGATGTCAAGCAGAAACTCATATCCAATTGCATAAAGTTATCAGCTTATGCATGTGTATACATTATGTTAATAAATGGAAAAATATACAATTAGGATGCCATGCAGCTTTGTAACCACGATGCTGAGGACGATGGTATTATGATGGTAATTCAATTCAAAATAACAGTTTTACTGTAATATACTTTCAAGTCATGAGTCATCTATATTTGTGCTGACCTTCTGCAACCCAGGTGCATGTGCTATGACTGGTGCGAACATTAAGTTAAGAACAGGTACGCATATCACAGGTCCAAAATGATTATTTGTGTGGAATCTTACACCAAGCAAGAGTAGCATGATGTTACTCAATTTCTGGCAGCTGAAGGTGACAAACCAGAAAATGCTTATCACAAAATGGTCATAAGCAAATGAGAGATGGTTTTCTTGAAGAAAATGAATGCATTACTTTGAGCCTAATACTAAATGAGCTTGCAAAACAATGCCATCCTTCATCACAGAGGAGCCCAATTCTCACTTGAAGGGTAATGTTGACTGTTTGGTGGTACATGTATGGTGTCAGAGTAACAGATTTCATAAACAAGAGGTAAAAAAGTCAAATAAATTGCAAGTTTTTGAAGGAGAATCTGAAGTCACCTACTGGAGAATAATGGAAACTGCTGTTAAAAGGACGTCTGCTTGCAGGATGACAATGTATGTCCACGCAATTCTCAGATGTTACAATAATCAAAGACCTCTGCATAGAACTTTTCCCATTCCCAGTCTATACATCTGTATACATCTATACATATCTAAAAACTGCACAGTGGAATCTGCTTGTTTACTAACGAGATGGTACAGTGTACAGTGCAAAACGGGGGCATGTGAACATTAGCAATTTTTATGATGATGACACTGGTAAAATGGAAGATATGCATTGAGAAAGAAGGTACCGATAAATAGCATACACGCTACTTTTGTGTAGCTATGTACTTTACAGCAATATTTTTCATCTGAATTACCATCACATAATGAGCGTTACGAATAGTCTGACTATGCACACATGCATGCTAACAAATGCACTGACAAACCATACAGACATTGCATCTGCAGCAAAACAAACTAAAACAGTGTCTGTAAATCCTGTAGATCAAATGAACTACAGAAAACTACATTATTAAAAAAATCACATATCACATTAATTTTCCACAAATTCCTGTATCTATCATCCATACTTTTTAAATGGAACGACATAAATCTTCATATTCAGACATGCAGATATTCCAAAGACCTGAGCACTTATTAGCTTCACATGAGTTAAGATTAAAAGCTACTCAATATACTGAGAGCTGCCAATGCAAATCAGGTTTCTACAACTTTTTAACATTTGCTTTCTTGCCTGAGCTCTCAAAGAAGTTTTAATACTTCTCACCTAGGTGGCATGCAAGAGCAGAAATACTGAAATATTAAAACGAAGTTACATGATAATGACACACTTTGGAAGGGCAGGTCATGTCTAGGTTTAAGTAACTCTGGTACTTGTTGCAGATGCAAACAACTGCAATGAAAGTGTGGCAGTAAGGGTCAGAACAAAAGTGAGTTTATTATTATATAATCACGTTAAAAAGCTGGCGATTGTATAAAAAGTTTCAAATGTTCCTTATGACACTTCCCTACAATCCCAAATTAGTTTAATGGTTAATGATTTCTTTTATGTGGTTTATCTTAATAAGGGGCTGGTCCTAAAGTGTTAAAATGAAGATTCATTTGGAAAAACACAATTGCAGCACCACCTAATTTCAATCTTTATAATGTGCACAACATCACAGTAAGCTCTGAAGCAAGGTCGCACCATAGCTCAAGCGGTTAGTCGCTGGCTTCCCACCGTGGCAGCCCAGGTTTTATCCCGGGTCTGGTCAAATGGGATATGTGGTGGACAAAGTGGCGCTGGGGCAGGTTTTCTCCGAATACTTCGGTTTCCCCTGCCAATCTTCATTTCACCAATTGCTCCACAATCACCCTCGCCTATCATCTGGGGCTGGTACAATAGGCCAGATGTGGCCGCAGTACAAGGGACTTAGTCCCACCCCACTAGCATAATAATAATAAAAAAAAAAAGCCTTGAAGCACCTACAACAGAAAGCAGCAACTGAATTATGTACAAAATTAAAGAACCAATGAAGATAAAGCCTGTACTCAATACCAGAGTGAATGAGAATTAAGTGGCACATTTCTTTCTTATCTCATTATATAACAGAATGGTACCAAACCAGACTTCTAAAACAATCATACAATTCATCGAATTGCCACAGTTTATCAAAGAAACAGAGTATTTGACTTAATAAGAGGCCACAGATCAATTCTCTTCAGCCATTGTTAAATATTCAATGAACAATATTTATCTGTTAAATAAATAAACCTTCATTTGCCTCTAATTTTGTAACAAGCATTTTATCTTAAACAGATTTCTCCATTCCATAACAAATTCCAAACTGCCCCATGCATATTTCATGTGATGAAGGTACTTACAGAGGGCAAATCAGGGCCACCCTATGGACAGAGGGAAAGAAAATTATCAGACCCCTTTTTAAAGAGGCCTCATTATACAATACTGCAACATTTATTAACAATTCCTTTCTCTTGCCACATGAACAGTTCCATCTTAAATGTGTTTCAAATTTCATAATAAATTAATATAAATACATAAAAATCTGAAGACAAGATTAATTATGAACTACAGATTTATTAATAATTTCATATTATATAAATCAACAGTGCAGGAAAACAAAACGTGAGCAACAGTGATGGTGATGAAACAAGCTCACTTAATAAGAACAGCAAAATGAATAATCCAAACACACAACTGTGGTTTCAATTGTTTTTTGTATAATACAACTTTCTGTATGACAATCAGTCTTACTTGAAAGATAGAATGCATGTACAATAATTTTTATAATTTTCCCTTCTAAATAACACTTTGATAATAGAACCCAAAGGCTCAACACCTGCAGCCTGCCAATGAACACAATATGAGACAGCTCCATCTACCTCCACCACTAACTAAAATCCATTTATGGCAACTTTCCATCTCCCGTTTGGTCTTCAAAGTGGCCACTTTCCAAGACAATTCTCAATCAAAATTCTGAATGTATTCCTTGTCTCTACCTTAACTACACATGCAGTCCAGCACACCTTCATCTTTATTTGAACTATCAATTCTACATTACAGCTTTAGAGACCATTTGTGATAATACACCAATCATTCATTATACCAGAATCTGCGGTATCCACTGATAACATAAGTATCAACATCAAAATGACAACTCCATTATGGACTACAGCTGCCTAAAGTGCCCTGCTTATTTCATTACTGTGCAGTTTCACAGATTACACACAGGGCTGGAGCAATCCCAAAGGCAACCCCCCCCCCCTTCAACGCATCACATTACACAAAACACTATTCTTCACAGCACCTATCAATGTACAGAGGACAATTCCAAAACGAATTTATACAAATAAGAAATACACTTACATTTTTACTGGAAATACCATTCATTGAGTAACCACAGGGCTCAAACAGAAAATCATCAATCATCATATTTGGCACCAGCTTCTCAATTCCAGATTTCTGAAACAAAATACAACATAAAAACTTCAAAGGTTACATACCTTAACCACAAATACAAACTCTGATTACAGAACTTGTCATGCCACCGAAACCTGCTGCAATATTCCCAGCTGTAACATGTCCAAAGAAGACAGAAATCACCACTACACTTCACTGTTTCCAGTTGGAAAACCCCTAAAAACGGGGAGTAGTAGTCCCAACAGTTTCATATGTGTTCTGATCATGCAATGTTAACAGGGATTTTCTTTTCTACAATGAAAAAGATTTAATCTACAGAGCATGTTTCTGCTGGCAATAATATGGCAGTCCACCAAACCTTACTCTATGATTAGCATTGCCTTAATGAAATGGATTCAGATTATTACCATTTCCAGCTATGACAGAGAGATGGCAGCTGCAGGCAGTTGCTGCAAAAGACCATTGATGGGTCAGTTCCGTTTCGCCAGGCGACGGCAGTTAATCCCGAAACATTCAAGTCAGGGCCTTGCGCAGGACCACCTCTCTACACTACCGTTGGAGGCAACATGAATGCACACGACGTAAACCAAATGTCACCACTTAACTGCAAAATCAGAGTCAGGGTGTCTACCAGATCCATCTATCAAAACCCCCACACCATCAGAGCCAAATAAAATATGTACCCACCATTTTTTAAAGTCTAAAACTTCACACATAATAAATGACACTACTACCAACTCAAAGAATGCATGCATGCAAGGGTTAGCAATGGAAAATTTAACATTTAAGACCTCATGAAGCAGCATCAGTAATTTGAAAGCCGACAACACTCAGGCAAACACCCGTCAATTTGGGTTGTAGCCAAACCTCTTAACTAATTTAACAAAATTTATTTTCTTTCTTACTTTAACACATTAACAACCAAGGGATGCTTTTAGGTTGCATGTAATGAAAATAAATCACTATGATCGTCATTTTAACCCATCTGCATCTGTGAATCAAATGTGTGACATCTTGATAAGCTGTCCTACATGAACACGAATGTAAAAGTGTGCATTTCTATAGCCTGTGTTTCAGCAACTTCTAACTCATTCTCTGTTTTACCACAGCCTTGAATCACACGTACACATACTGTAGTCATCTAACAGATAATCTATTAACTGCTACCAAACAAAAAGTCAGTATGTTTAAAATAGGGTACAACAAATATGCAAGATTCTGTACGATTCTGTACAATTCACGAAGGTAAAAGACAAAAGGTAACTGCAATATTTGACTCCTATGGCATACCTGGAAGGCTGTATGTCTAGATTAGTCATCAAACACTGAGAGCGCTGGACTCTCAAAGTTGATGCAGCTGGGGCAGTGTTTTCTTGAAATTCGATTTCATAGTAGCAAAGGGGGGCTACAAATTTCAATTCACAGTACTCCTAAGTTAGGTTTGCCCAGAAATCAATTGACAGAAAGTAAACTGAATCACTGTTTCTGGAAAGGGTCAGAATTGAACACTACCAGATTCCGGTATCTTGAACTGCATTGGTATGCAGCTTTTCTTTCATCAGTGTGAAAATGAATTTTATATCCAAAAAGTTCCTCCTTAAGGAGAAATATAATACAAAACACCATCACATGAATCCAATAACATATAAGTGATAACCTTAATGAATTCACTATTTATGCTTGACATGTGCAGACAGCAGAGAAATACTACAATTTCCTCCTGTCCTCATTCTTCAATCACAATTCAAAGTTTGATTATATGAAGACATAGCCAGATTCATCTTCCTAAATTTAATATAAAACAAAGAGACCTTATAAGGTTACATTCTTAGCATTCATAATGAAATTCACCACTAGCAAAAATCTGACAATACTTCTGGAATCTCAGGGTTCCAAGGGCATCACCATAATAGGTCAGAGAAAGCTGTCAGGTTGATGCTATGAAGGCAGATGCAAGTAGCTGATCTTTATCTGATGTTTATTAACCAGTTAAGTGGTATATTTTCCATGGTCTTATCTCTCTCATAGTGGGACATTAAAATTCACCAGACATTTAAATTTGTTACTGCAGTGTTTAATTTTACAACTGTTGCTCCCTTTTCAGAATTCAGTATCTCAACCATTGTGTCGTTATAAAATTATGAAACAAAGTCTCTGACAGACTAATTATCAGAGTTCATATATCTATATATTCATATAAATATAAACATTACATTCAAGTTTACACATACTTTTTAGTAAAATTCTGGACTTTTCACTTCATTCTCATAAAGTATACCACTGTCACCACTGGCATGCATTTCAGTTCCCAATATGTGATCACAAAGGCATGTCTGACTCATGCACATTCAGTATATGCAGTCCTGACTGGCATCTGGTGTTTTTACATATGAAAAATGTTCACTGAAGCTGATAAAAAAACAACTTCCAGCCTAAACACACACTCACATGTCTGATTACTGCAACATTTCACTATGACTTACTACAGCTCTGACTGCCTCATTGATAACAGACCTTATTGCCATGTGGGCTGAACTTGAACTTCCTTCACAAGCTCAAGGCTACTGCGGATGAATGAACTGTGCAACAAAAGCAATTTGTTGTCCCAAACATCAACTGCAAAAGCGCTATCTTGCACAGACTATGAAATCATCACTAAAACGCTTATACCACCAGAAACACTGGTGCAACTCCCGTGGCACATACTCTGAAAGTCTTTATAATTATGGTGTAGTTTTCAATACCAGCCAACAATACACCTTTTAGCCACTGAAATCTTGCATTCAGACACTTCATAGCCACTAGCTAAACCTCGATCCCCTTTCGCGCCTCTAGAAGTTGGCCAGTGCAGTACACAGGGTCACCTACAGTTTTTGCAACTGTACCTTGTTTCCCAACATTGACCTTTTTGTTGTCAATAAAATGAAGAAACATGAGTAGAAGGTAAAACATCATCTCACTGAACAGGTAAAAAAATGTTGATATTTCCAAAATCTTCCCTTGGAGAAAACAGCTCTTGTTATCTGGTTTCTGGTGAAGTCCTTGTAACAACAAGAATGCCAGCAACTTCATTACTTCATTTCTGGTCATCTTCCAGTGATGGGTCCTATATCTTAGTGGCAACCACCCACAGTGAATTCAGAGCTAGCCAATCACAAGCTAGGACCCAGCCGTTGCTTAGCATTGGCTGGTTCCTAGCCTGTGATTGGCTAGCTCTAGATTCACTGTTGATGGTTCCCACATGTTTTCCGAAAACTTTTCAGCATACCAATATATTTTTCTGCCTATTACTCCTGCAATTTCTGGTGTACAAAACAATTGGAAATATTTCAGGGGGTTACTGGGGTCTTCTAAATCAACATTTATACCAGTCTTTTCAATAAACGGAAAACATGGCTGCTCAGCACCTGACCTTGCCCATATGCCATGCTGCATGCTACTGCTGTCACTGACATTTTCTTCTTCATCAGACCTGACACTCTGTTCACCATTTGACGAAATCTTCACATTTATTTTACTGTCACTACAATATTTGCTCTGAGTAATATCACCACATCCGTTCTCTTGCAACAGTTCACATATCACCTCATTAGTCACGCATCTTTTTCTAAGGATCTGCTATAATGTTTACTCGCAATAACTCGAACCCAGGACAGTTATTAAGCAATCAGCACCTTCCTGTTATACCCTATCATGCACAACGTACATATTTGCATTGCCAACTGTCATTATATCTATAACAGGGTACTTAGAAACACATGTTGAGACGACATACCCACTACGATACAGAGTGCTGCATCACATGTTAAGACATAATAACCACTTAACTGGTAAGGAAAGTTACAGTGAGAGTATGAAATGATATGCTGGCAGTTGCCTGTGAAAGGAGATCATATGGAAGTATCATTCAGCAGTTCTAAGTGATGGCATAAATTTTAAAGTGATGATAGGAAATAACACAGAACAAACTTGATAATTACTTTTTTTCTTTTCATTTTTAAAACCTCAGGTTAATATGATACTCTATAAGTGTGAAAACAATTACATCCACCAGAGCAACTTAGTTTTATTAAACTTTATTTAAACAGAGAAAATATTTTGATGTTCACACATAAAATTACAATACTTCCACTTCATTCATAAGAGACTAACAATATAAACATATCACTACTGTAACAGTGAACATAATTTTATCAGCATACTCTATGTAAGTCAAGAAGACTGCATTTAGAATGCTGCTATATCAACTAAACTGATTACTATTTTATGGTAGTTCTAGCTTGCTATCCTAAATATTCATCGATTCTATGCACGAAAGTCATTTTTTCATGGGGTGCTGTAATCTTTTGTTTGACCCCAAAATACTACCAGAAACTAAAAGTGCCTACAACAAATACCTTCATTAATTTGGATTGAATGCTATTAATACTAATTTCATGATATGAAATAAATATATAAAAAAAGCTACTTTGATAAAGTGAGCTTATAATATGTGTTCCCCACTGGTAGACACCCTGTTGTAATTATGCTCTTGTCCATGAAGCAACACTGCCGCCATACAAACCTGGGTAGCCTCTGCAGCTGAGGATGACTCTTCCCGCGTGAAAATGGCCATCACTTCTGGATCTAGATCTGACATAAGTATTTCCAATGTTTGGTCAGGTTCTGGGATGCCCCGATGCCGCTTCTTGTTATCTCCCTCCAATGGGTTCAGAGTGTATAGGTACCAACAATCTCGATTTACAGTGCCCAAACAGTAAGCAGCACCATCTGTTAAGTCAAAATATATATCCTAATCATTCTTTATGTAAAAGCTATATTACAGTGCACACAATAAGAAGGAATTATAATGAGAAGAGTGGACAATCGTCCACAATACTTCATTTTACATCAGTAATGACTCTAATTACTCACATGTTAAAACTTACAGTGTAATTACAAAGAACGCAGATTAAACTGATACAATTACAATTTTTTAGTAAAGAATCCAGAAAGCTATCTTCAAAACAGTATCTCAGGATAATGGAAACAAAACATCACACTTTGTCGTATATCATAATTCTGTATTTCAGCATTCTGTTGCACTGTATTCTTTCCATGTATTAATTTCCGTCTTCAGCGCAACTCACACTAGAATTTTAAAACTTTCTGTACAAGCTGCGCAGAAGACAGAAATAAATACATGGAATTCACACTTTGGTTTACAAATACCTTTGAAAAAACTATCCAGCAAAGCAACTTCTTGTTCAAAAGCTTGATGTGGATTCATCTGAAGATCAGGTCTTTTGAAGTTCTTCCGAGAATAAAACACATCCTGATGCGAAAAGAAATAAGAATGAACAAATTCAAACTTTACAAGACTAATTTTGCTGTTATAGAGGGTAAAGATAAATTACAAATTGCATACAGTGCCAGCAATGGTTAGGGCAATCCCCACGAACAAAATGTCTGACACACAAACTACGTCCTAAGTTTCCATGACAGAATCAATCAAATATTTCTGAATAAACAAATTCCAAAGTGTAATATCAATGTCAACCTATATACAGAGAAATTCCTATTTAAGGTTTTCTCTTTGTGGGGGGGAACTGTTGTGACATAGTACACAAGAATGCAGAAGCATTCTGTTAATGTAGCACTCCTCTTATGAAGTTTCAGGTAGACTTATTCTGGCTGTCTTATCATAAAGATGTGCTGATCACCCATGGAAGATAACGGTAGGACTCAGTCAATCTACTTTTGGTTTCTTGCGTTCTGCAGTAAGAACTTGCTGCGCAACTGTGTTTTAATCATTAAAATAAAGAGTTCCAGATGGTAACAGCACAGTGAGTTTTCAGAGAGTACATGGCTCAACCAACAGACAATCAAAGAGTGATAATTGTTGTAATACATATTTCAACAGATAACAATCAGTAACCAGATTTGTGTTAGGGTATATTTATCCAACCCCAATTCTAAGGGTTGGGATAGAATGACATTCTAATGCACTGACAGCCAATAAACCTACCTCTTCTCCCTTTCTAGCACAATGAATCATTACATTATTATCCCAAAAAGAGGGCCCTTTTAGGTGTAATTCCCAGTGGGGCACAGTGACAGAGGAATTATCATCCCCTAACAATGGTAAGGGTGCTGCCAGCCTTGGGGTGCATCCCAAACCTGACCATGAGACCAGCTCTTACACAACTTGTGAAAGTGTAACTGGCAAAGAGAGGGTGGCTGGACAGGCCATCCCATTACAAGCAGGTTGCAATAGGAGTCTAGGGGGTTAATTCCAAACAGTTAAGCAGAGGTGATAGCAAAAGACAGAATGATGCTAATCCCCCATCACTTGCAGCAAATGGAGTTGGCAGCAGTAGGATATTCATAGTCACTTCCTTCCTCTACACCCACCAACCACATAGCAGCAATCAAGAGGGGATGAATCTGAACAAACACAACCTCACCCACTAGACAAGGTAAGTAGTGGCTGCTGTTGGATTATTGCAGAAACATAATTTTATGCAGATGCAGATCAGCCACATCAAGTGGTGGCACTGTTGACATTTTCTCACCTTTGTTCTGAGGACATCATTTACATGAAGATTACTGCCTTGGGATCACTGAAACTGAATATTAAATGATAAAATCTTACGCTTAGGTAATTTTTTTAATTCGCATAGTGGGGGGGGGGGGTAGAGTCCAGCTGGGTCCACTCAGCACGTCGGCCACTGATTATACTGAGTTATATCAAATGGAGATTCCAATGTACACACAATGAAGCGAAAATTTGCAGTGAAAAATAAGCCAAAAACTATTGCCAAGATGTCTATACTTTCTACTTTAAGCAGGAATTTCTTTAAAAAGATAGCAAAACTCACACAATGACAAATACACAGACTGTACCATTTAACACAAAAATATACACTTCATTATGTTTTATGGAATGAACCTCTATTATTTCTTATACAAACAAAAACAAACAAACTCTGTGGCCTGTAGTCCACAAGCGAACTATACCGACCAAGCGATCGCCGTTTGTCGGCAAAGTTAGTTCCAACTTTTGCGGATAAAGGACGTTGCGTGGTCAGCACAATGGATCCCCTTGGCCGTTAATTTCGGTTTTCTAGACCGGAGCGACTATTTCCTTGAAATAGCTTCTCAATTATACTCATGAGGCTGAGTGGACCCCGTTCCAGACCCACTGCTTCTCAGATAATCTGGTAGCGTCGGGAATTAAACCCAGACCTCTGAATCTGTAGCCATGAACTCTGATCATCAAACCACACAGGTGGTCATTATTTCTTATAACAGAGGATTATTCCCTTAATTTATTTAAAACTGGCAGACAACACACTGTTCCAAATCAAATAATTTTAATTTCAATTAAATGTGTGGAACATGTTTACACTCAAAAAACGATGCCCTAATTCTACAACACACTCTACTGCTTTCACAGAGGCTCTTTACTTCATGATTTAAACAAGTAACGATCTCATACAGCAAACTTTTCAAATATTGCACATAAGCAAATAATTCTAGAAAATTAAATGGTGGGTGGTGACACGTTTCGACAAGTGGTTTTGATGAGACCTTAGCCTGTACAGTGGCTGTGTATCATTAAACAACTCAAGTAGGCAAAATGTTCCACAAACAGACCCAAAAAGGTTTTCACTGTTAAGTCGTCATTATTAAAATATTCTGTCATGCCCCCCTATCCTGTTATAGAGATCTCTCATGGTCTTATGAGACAGAAACATTTATGCCAAGCACAAATGTCACTGAACATAAAACCTAACAACTACAATTGTAAACACAAGATACAAATTAACAAATATGATTCACAACCTTAAAAGGCAAAAAATATCTATAGGAATTGCTTGGCAAGAAGCATTTCTAACAATGTGGAATACTACAGGACAAACATTAACAAAAGATTCATAACAGTCCTCAAAAGGCCACATACATTTGTGGGGAGTACACTTGATAGGAAATATAGTAAAGCAAAGGTATGCCGTAACAGGCCGTGGAGGCCCATAGGGTTATGAGAGGTTGAGGTTCCCACATTTTCTTGACAATCGGCTCATACATGTGAGTAAGGCTGTCAGCCTTATGCGCCCGCCACCCTTTACCCCCAAGAATATTACTGGTACTCGTTTCTGTTAGAGACTGAGTCAACACCAGGGCCATAGTGCGGCTGGAAGGATTAGGTAAATTGAAAATAACCACCTCATCAGGATTTAATCCTGCAACCCTCAGGCTTGTAGCATAGTGCCTCAACCAACTACACTACCGCATGCCCCCAGGAACTATGATTCCAAACATAAATAAGTGCAATGTCAATTAAGACAAAATTGTACAACATTATAGCAAAATAATGACCTTATCCTGGAGCATACACAGTTTAGAGTTTTGCTATAGATGAATGGGCCACATATTTGAAGTGTCATTTAAATGTCCTGCAGCGAATATTACAAACATTTCTGCAAAATAACAAATATTTTACATTATTACCTCCACTTCATCAAATCCAGCATACTGCTCCACCAACAACATGAGAGGCTTCAGGCACTGAAGTGGAGTTGTGGTGCCACAAGTTTTCAAGATGAAACGACGGCGAGCAACGAACATACTACTCTCACTGAAAGAAAACACCCAGCATAGATACACTTGCAAATAACCAACTATTTCTTCATAAATGGGTATTCCTATAGCATTTTTGGTGTACCTCAATTACTTCATGAGAGATAAATACATTTATAGCATAATGTTTGCAAGAATATGCCTAGTAACTTTCAACCAAATGTTAAATTTTTGGGAAAAACTGGTATGCACATCATACCACTGCAGGCTACTGCACCTTCATAGCTTCTCATTACCTACCACCAATAACACCAAATAATCACATAATTCCAAGGTGGAAGAAATGCTGGTAATTTTCTGAAATTTGGTGTGGTGACATGATCACCAAGCCAATCTTTCTTTTTAGATAAAAGTAACTAAAGTCCATATACATGCATCTTCCTTCTAACTGAAAAACCGCTGAACATGAAATTTGGAGAGTACTTCTTCTGGGATGTAATGCCATGTACTTTGGCACAAGCTCATCAATGCTCCAGAGGAACATATATATATATGGATACAGACCATAAACCTACTTGCGTATGAGGCATTTGTTTGTGTTAATGTTACAAATACGTACGTCTGACAAGTCTGAAACGGTGCACAGAATCCAAAATTGGGGCCCATCCATCTATCAAGATGGATGGATTTAATGGGCAGTAGGTTCACGAAGTTCTTCCAAGAACACTCATTCTGCACTGATCAATACAACACTGTCAAAACCCAGGTACAAGAGACTTTCATGGATTATTCTTACATTATGTATCATATCTGTTGAAAACTGAGTAAGATGAGAATAAACCAGTATCCATAAATCAAAAAGACTCTAATTAAGAACATTCTTTTCATGGGACCAAACACTTTCAATCTTTCCTGATTAAACTTTCTACAAATTTTGACTTCCGAATGTACCGCTAAAACATTAATTCCTAATTATATCTCTTGTTTGCCACTCAGTAGTTCTAAAAAATTTCATAACTATTACTTGGATTTTGCTTCTGTCCCACTCATGTTCATGTCCAGCAATATACTATATGTTAAAAAAAATTAAATTCCCTTTGTGGGAGGTGGAGTCCAACTGGGTCCACTCGGCACGGCGGCCACTGATTGGCCTATTGTTGCCTGCCCCAGGTGATCATGATGATGGAGAATTTGGTGGAATGAAGACTGGCTGGGGAAACCTAAGTACTCGGAGAAAACTGGCCCCAGCGCCACTTTGTCCACCACAAATCCCACTTGACCAGACCTGGGATCAAACCCGGGCCACCGCAGTGGGAAGCCAGCGACTAACCACATGATATGTTAGTACTGGTTTAAAATATACTTTACAGACTGTTGTTCTGCACTGTTTTGGGATTCTTCTGTTCCATAACATTCCCTTTGTAATTTGATAACATTCAGAACTACTCTGTATTATTCTGTTAATTCTCTCCAATTATTTTCCCTTTCTGAATTTACACTTGTCTGGATTCCTTGAAATCTTCAGCATTTATCTTGTCTGCATTCATTTTCAGTCCACATTCCTTCATAATAAAGGTTTAGTGACTTCACTGCCTTCAATTCCTCTTCCTCTTTCCCCCAATTCAACATGTCTGCAAATTAAGGTCCCTTCTCCTCTACCTTTATGAGCAAATTCATCCACCATGGTATTAATTAAGGCTGGTGAGCGGACACTTTCTTGTTTCCCAGCACTGCTTGTTCTGAAAAAATCCTGAACCCTCCAACCAAACGAGTCAAGCAGCAGGAGGGCAAAGAGGAACTCAATACAGTGGCTAATGGGGTTCTGGTGAAGTTGTGACAGGTTCGGCAAACCAATGGTGGACAGATATCAATAATACTTCCAAAATGATGAAAAGCCTTAGAAAGGATGGATGGATTCATATGAGCCCTGCACTATGAATAAGCATACATAAAGTATGTCATACTGAAAAGAAGCAAAACAACTTATCAAGTGTGGAGGTTAAGTTCACATATCAACAGAGTGACCTTTGGAAACCTTAGAAAATATCTGCTCAAACAACACACTACACAGCAGAGGTCCAACTGCTGAGAACTGAAACATTATCAAAATGTCTCAGCCAGCATCTGCTTGCAGGGACTGAGGTAAATCACAAAAAAACTTATGAAGTCCTTGCCAAGATTCAAATACAGTACATCCCAAATATAAGTCTACAGTGTTACAGCAACAACAACTTGGTTGGGGTTTAAACCTTGGGAAAAAGGCAAACTTAAACTTTACCTAAACCTGCTGACAGAAAGTATTAACAGCATTTGGTTTGTGTGTTCATTAAATTAACCATTCATCATGTATAAGACACATTATACCATGTTAGACCACCTTCTGCTAAAATATCCTGAGACATACATCATTTGATAGAGCCTCTTAACATACTGCAAAAGTCAGCAGATTAAATTTCTGACTTCACACAATTTATATCAGACTAACAGGCTACAGTTACAATGTACAAAGTCCATGTAAGAAAAAGTGGAGTTTATTTTCCTTAGGATGTTTGCTTCTTACACAAAAGCTCTGCCTTGGATCAGAAGGATTCATACATACCATGAATCAGTGTGATACTTTACTACTAAGCATGTTTACAGCAATAAACCCCTAATTATCAGGTATCCCAGCATTTTTAATTCTCATGGAGCTGGTAAAAACCTTCAAAGAAAATCAACAAGTTTTATTATGTTAATAAAAGGTAAAGCTGCCCCTATAACAGGCCACAAAGGCCCACAGGGTTGTGAGACACTGAGGCTTCCACATCTTCTAGCTAATCAGCTCACAGATGGAGGTAAGGCTGTCGGCCTTATGCACTGGCCACCCTTTATCCCCAAGGAAGATTCCTGGTACTCATTTCTGTCACAGGATGAATTGACCCCGGGGCAGAAGTGCTGCTGGAAGGATTAGGTAAACTCAAAAAATCCAATGACCTCATTGTGAACTGAACCCATAACCTTCAAACTTGTAGCACAATGCCTCAACCAACTACACTACTGAATGCCCCTTTTATTACGTTAATAAAATATCAAATTGCACATGATGTACATTTGTGACCCATGACCTCCTCTAAAAAAACTATCAAATGCCCTTTTCAATTCTAAGGCAACGAAAGAAAAAGACATGAAATCTGAGCCAGAGAACTCAAAAGAAGAGAAAATTAGTGTCTGCTACGGAAAGTAGAGGGTCCAGACCGTGCCAGTAACCTAATGCTATACAGTTACTTCAAAACCAAAGTTCTAATGCACATATATTCCTGCCATGCTGTAGGCTCCCAGTCATCCCAAGCAGCAGTGTCCACTGTCCTCCATCATGCAGGTGCCATTATAGTCACACAGTGATCCTTGATTACAGCAGAGGCAATGTAGCAAATCTAAACCTTTCACCCATCAATCCAATGTGTTATTCCAAAAGACTCCCATGCAAGAACGAAAGTGAAAATTCACTGACTTCAAACATAAAATAGAAACGCGCAAAAGAAGAGTGAGGGATGAAACTGCATGAAAAATTGCTTTCTGCAAGAGTCGTCCTCTTGTAACCAGAACATCCCATTCCCTGTACATGCTGGTTATCAGGTCATTTACAGTACAACGAATGTAGTCATGTCTATTACAATGTGGTGTGTGTTGCTGAACACACAACAAAATCCACTTCCATTTTTATATGCAGCAAAATCAGAACACCACACACAATGTCTCAAGTTAAGGCAGGTGTGCTGGTTGGTGGATGAGCGCACCATACTTAATCAGTTTAACTATGCTGTATCAAACATTTGCTAACTCACAGATTTTCTAGAGCAGTTGAAAGTGACTCAGATGATCAATAAGAGAACCTTAAGTTCATCACCAGAACCACAAGAGCTCACAAGTGGACTCTCCTGCATCTACCCTAGCTAAACCTTTGTCTCCAAGTTGGTTTTCATTCAGGTATTCTTACTAACATCTTGTGTCCACTTCTGGTCTCTCAGTGTATCATATAAAAGCTCAACGACCAAAATTTGTTCTGAATCCTTTTGAGCTCAATATGAAACAGCTAAAGATTCAACAATTCACAACTATTTACATTCTATACTCTATATACAAAAAAAAAATCTCAGCCTAATAAGTGCTGAACATTCATTCTTCTCAGTTGTTTTCTCACACCATGAGGTAACAGTGGCATTTGATCAAGTGGCTGAATATACAGGGAGGATTTTTATTCTGTGGACTGGATCCACACACTAAAAATGTTCACTGTGTTTCAGTGACCAGTTCAGTGTGAAAGACATCACAGAAGTTACTTACTGAAGACACTGGAAGGTGTCTTTGACTCAGATATTTAAAAAAGAAGCCTATGATGTTGGAATAACACTACATTTTTTCTCCTAAGATAAATATGTAGACCATTCCATTCTAATATCCTAGCAAACTATAAAAAGTCTTCTCACTAAGAAATATAGAACTATTTAACAAGCACTTATAAATGAAATATGGGAAGATGTTTACTCACATACTGATGTAAATAGGGCATACAGTTCTTTTTTAGCAAAGTATTGCATGTATTTTGTAAATATTTTTCCATTAAAAATTCTCTAAAAATAAAGATATCAAATCACAATGGTTAAAGAAAGGGATAAAAGTATCGGGGCAGAGTTTGCAATTGTTATGTTTGTTAATATTTCAAGGTCAGTATACCATACCAAGGCAATATGGCAAATACCAAAAAGAAATCAGGGAATGTTCAAAAAACAAACCAAAACATTTCCTTCAAAAAGAGGCTCCATGTTGGTTTCAAATCCACAAGATATATCTCATCAATTTAATGCTTTTGTCATAGATATTTTGCGGACAAGATGTTAAATCAAAATACGGGTTGTAAATTTGGTCCTGACACTGTAAATAATAAAATATTAATCTCTAATTCCATGTTTCTTGCTCCAATTACTGAAGAAGAGGTTTTATATGTAACCAAGAAACTAAAAGGTAAATTTTCAGCTGGCTGGGACAAAAACCTGAAAGGTTAGTAAAAGAAACTATTCAGTATACTCGTATCAAGAAACCACTAAACTTTATATTTAACATTTCATTATGTTCTGGAACCTTTCCAAATCTGATGAAGATTGCAAAAGTTCGGCCTATTCACAAAAAAGGTGGGAAACAGGAAATCTCCAATTACAGACCAATTTCAATTTTGCCAGTTTTTTTTTTCAAAATTCTTGAAATATATGAAAGAGTAATGGTCTTCTTAAACAAACACAACATGATATCTGAGGCTCAAATGGCTTCAGACAGAAGAAATCTACCAATACAGCAACACAAACCTTCTTAGAGGATATCTAAAAAGCATCAGATAATAAGCTGTTACTTATAGGCATATTTTTAGCAATCAAGTTCCTTCCGTCAAATGTGACACTTTTTTAAGTTTTCCACCTCGTCACCACCTGCCTTACATGTTTCGGCTCACCACGGAGCCATCATCAGAGGCATTTATAGTAGAAAAAGAAATCACCACCGTCACATTTGACGGAAGGAACTTGATTGTTAATTGGTTAGTGTGACGGACCAGAATGAAAGACCTTAAGCATATTTTTAGATTTAATTAAGGTCTTTTATGTAATAAATCATAAACTACTGCTTGCCAAATTGGAGCTGTATGGTCATAGAGGGAAAATACACTCTTGGATGAATTCATATCTTAGGGCTAGAACTCAATTTGTAGAAGCACAGCATTTAGTTGAAAAGACCACAAATATAAAGCTGTTTGCTTCATCATGTAAAGAAATAAAATATGGTGTACCTCAGGGTTCTGTTTTGGGACCCCTTCTGTGCTTGTTGTTTATAAACGATTTGCCCCAAGCAGTTCAAGAAGCTAAGGTGGGGTTACTCGCGGATGACACAAATATACTACTCACAGAGAAAAATCTCCCATTATTAAAAGAAAAATCAGTAAAAGTCATGAAACAATTAGAAAACTGGTTCCTAACAAATAATCTTATAACAAATGCTGAAAAGACTAAAGCAATACTATTTCAGGGAAGAGGATCTAGTTTAACTCATGGACCCATTTTGTACCTAAATAATAAATATCTTACTCATCAAATTTAAAATTCTTAGGTATATATATATATCACAGATAACTTAAGCTGTACCACTCACATACAACATCTCTACCATAAATTAAACATAGTCCTNAACAAGATCTACACAACTCATTATTCTGACATTCACAAGTATAACACTAAAGGAAAACAGGATTTCTATGTATAAACATTCAACACTGTTAAGAAAGTTGTCTTCTGGGTTTAGGCGCCTAAACCTAGAAGACGACTTTCTTCATAGTCATCGCCGTGAAAACCTCAAAACTTACATTCAACACTGTTCATTGCAAATTAAGTGTAATTAACATAGGAATTAAAATACATAACAGCTTGTCCCCCGAATTAAAAATAATAGAAAATTTTAAAGTTTTTAAAAATAAATTAAACAGTTATTTATCATACAACTGCATGCAGGAGTTTTTTTAATAACAATGATGGATGGTAGTTTGGTGGCTCAGGTTGGTTCTGATGTGGTGTGATTGTATATAGATGGTATAAGTGTATGTGTTGCTTTATATTGGATTGTTGGGGGATGTCATCCTTGGTTGCTAGCCTCAGCAGGGGGACGATCCTAAGAAGAAAAGAAAAAAAAAAATACGATTTTATTGTTTATAGTCTTGTGTATCATTTTGTCACTTTTAAAGAGTTGTTAACTTGTAGTGTTTTAAATGTCTTAAACTGACTTGTCCAATTGTACTTGTGTAACAGTTTATGGATGTAAATAAATTATGAATTACACCAGGTCAACCGTACGAATTATCAAGTATTATATAATATTTTAACCCTCTTTCTCCACTTCATCTCTTGGGTATAAAATGCTAACTTCCATTTGCAGAGTTAATAACAGTTTACTATTCCTTAAAGTGGGTAGCGGAGTCACTCAAAAATGGGATGATTTATATAGCAACACAATATTATATTTCAGCATCCTGTTGCACTGGTTAATGATATGACTTATGTGAGTAGTCTTTAAAGTGAAACTTCTTGTTGTACTTGTACATTGTTGGTGTGGTACGTTGTCACTCTTTTGTACAAGTCATTTCTACATGTTTGGACCTCATGTGGTCACCATCAGGTAGATATGTACTGCTTCACTGTACTACTCTTTTTAGTTCATTGTTCTAAAGCAGTGGTTGTGCTGTATGTGAGGTTTATATTTTGTAAGCCATATACTCCATTCTGTGTGTTCACACAACACCAGGGCACACAGAATACAAACCTCAAACAAAACATAACCACTCCTTTTATAACAATTTAATAATAAAAAAAGTATAGTAAAGCTATTATGTAACTACCTGATGACCACATAAGGTCCAAACAAGTTGTAGAACGACATTTATAAAACAGAGAAAATGCAGCACACCAATAGTCTCAAAGCACAAGAAGCTGCACTTAAAGACCATCCATACAAACCAAACCACTATGTACCACCAGACTTTCCTATGACAAGTAACTGTATTATAGGGTAATAAACATATACGGAAAATGTGAAACCCTGCATCAACATTTGCATTATCTTCTACAGATCACAAACACCACTGAAAGGGCCAACATTACAAGCAGCCAAAATGACAATAAAATTCCAGGAGTAAAACTCACCTGAGGACATATGCATCTACTTGATCATTGTGTATGAAGCTGATGACTTCACATCGAACAATTTTCAATAGACTCTCCAGTTTCTGTCTGCAGGAAACAGAATTTAAGTTACATGAAAGTAACTGCAGTAATCAATATACATCATCAGTCAGACAATGTTGCTATTATTAACTCTGATTGTCCAGGAATTCTGAATACCCTGGTAGTACTGGAATGACAACCAGATTTTAATTCAGGGGTAACAATATTAGTATTGGCAGCTGGATTGTATGCATGGTCTATTACAACAGCACTATGAATAGTCAATAAATGTTCGATGTTACGGTGAACATGGTGAAATTACAGGTTCTTACAACAGTGAATATGAACATTATGGTCTTCTGGGATATGTCATATAGATTGGTAGATAGATCCCATATTTTAGGGGAAACTGATGCCTTCTTACCCCACTGTTAAACAAACAGACAATATTGCTTCATATATCTGATAATTCTGGAAGATCAGAATAATCAGAATATATTTATTTACAAAAACCCTTGGCTTACCACTGAATGACAGGATGGTTGGTGAATAAGGGCTTCAAAAGAGGAAATGAGTGTGACCTAATTTAAAGTGTTTGACTGTAAGGATTGAGAAAAACTATGTGAAGCCTAACACTAGGCAGCCCACCTCTGGGCCAATACATAATCCTGGGATTTCATGAATACTACAACCTTAAAGTTCTTTAGTAAAAAGGAAAAGTTGTCCCTGTGCTTAACTATGCCATAGAGGCGTATGGGCAAGTGGATGTATAGATCCATGTATTCTTGACCTTGGCACTAGTTGGAGGTGAGTGGTCAGCTTCATGCCCCAGTCACTTTAACCCTGAAGAAAGGACCTCCAGTATCTAAAACAAGTTTTCTACTCCTAGGAAACTGATGATCCCTAGAAATTTATTTTTTTTAAGTATTACATACAAATATTATGTTTCTGGACATTACTCATCATCATGTCTTTATCTAAAAACACCGTCCTCTTTATTTTTCAAAACACAACGTTTTGGAGACTGGATTCTGTCTCCATCTTCTGGTAAAACCTGCTCAGTTGGGCCCAATCAATAAAATAGGGTTTACCTGAAGATAGACATAGAATCAAGGCTCCAAAACGTTGTGTTTTGAAAAATAAAGAAGATGGTGTTTTTAGATAGATACAACACTGGATAGTGTCCAGAAACTTAACATTTATACTAATGTACCACTGTCACAAACTTTTACATCTTAAAACTATTAAGATATTCTATTATTTAAGCAGGATTTCCATTGGCTTCCTTGAATGAAGGTCAATCTCAAAAGATTAATGCGAATTACTATAACAATACAGGACGAAAAATAACTCAATACAGTTACACAAGAGAGAACCAGCCACCGAATATTGGTTTTTGGTACCTAAAATTAAATAATCACCTGCCAAAACTAGGTTATTAACTGTATGATAGGCTTGTGGCATAATTTTATATTTCGTGTTTTCCTAAATACTGCTGTGGCCGAAAAAAGCGCACTTTGAGTGTTGGATCTATCTTGCATATCATCCAACTATGTAACATGTGACAAATACGTTGTTACATATAAGTAATATTTCATCTTCAGAAATCTATGTTATGGCAGCAAAACAGAACTCTGGATTAACAGGGCATAATACGATAATTGCCCTACCGGCTGAAATTAAAATAACACACCTAGAGCCGGCATCAGTGATTTATCAGTTACTCTGATTCTGACTTGGTTCTGATCTAGTACCTTCAAATATTATTTTTAAAAAGCGCCTCATTACCTATTTTGACCTGAACAGATCCTCGAACGTGACATAAGAAAATCATTATTGTACTCTCTTACAGAGCATGCCTCATCTCAGGCGCCACCATTTTACATGGTCCTAGGAGCTTGAAAACGGGAACATTAACATCGAATATGTCAAACGTATCTACGATTTACCTTGGTATATTCCGCAGATCACACTGTTTGGAATTTCCGTCAGTTCTGGTGAACCAAATTTCCAAAAGTTTTTCTACACCTTCAAAGAACTGCACACCATTACTTCCCTCCGATTCAGCCATCCTCAAACCGCACCAGGCTACCCGATTCGAGACTGCCAGCCGGTTATGCGCAATGACAGATAAATGGGTCAAGTGTGCGCTTATCGACGTTTGCGCATGCCACAGATTCAACACACGTACTGTAAAGTATTGAATTGCGACGCTGGGCATAAATTTTCTTCGGCCTCTGCAATCAATGATATAGTCGTCTTCGGCGTATGAAGTCAATGATTGGGGGCCTTTCTTCGCACACAATATGGAAGATACTAAGAGTAATTTACGTTTATTACGTGAAGCAGCTTACACCGCTTAGGCCGGGTGCATATCAAAGAAACTGGAAACCGCAACGCAACCGCGATTTCCGAGAAATGTCGCCGATTTCAAGGAGGCAACTGGTTTCCAGATTAGCTGGCGCACATTAAGGAAACTCATGTTTGATTAATTAATCACGCCATCTTCAGTGGGTATATTCGGCCGATGTAATGCATGATTATCTTTTTAATTTCGTTCCAAGTGCCTCCTGGAAGATAATACTACTGATCCTGGTGGTAGTTGAGATCGGTTGAGACGGCGTGGGAAGAGAGGACGACGACCATGAGGAATATATTGGGATGTGTAATACTCTTAGGTCCACTTACTTTCATCAGGAAATATCGCGATCACACGCGATACGAAATTTCGACATTGAGTGCAAATATTTTAGCAAAATACCTGATGATGGTCGTATACAGACGAACCATGTATGTGGAAGAAGGGTGACTGTATAATGTGGCGTGTTTAAGACGGAAACATATGTGAAATAAATGATACATTAATGCAACAGGATGCTCAAATACAATATTAGAAAGTCATTGGTATATCCGTTCTTCTGTGACAATTTAAACTGGTGTGCCTTTATTGTTTCCAGAGAACTTAAGCAGGGTCCAGACTCCTTTGTCTCATGAGATATTCTTTCCCAAAGACAAATCTATTTTGTCCTGCCTAGCATAGTCGGGGTGGCGTTTCTCATATATGCCAGGCTGTTACTTAATTAACTGCAGAAAAAACAAAATCAACAGCTTCGTCAACCTTTCGTGGCATCCGAGGAAAAATAAATGAATCAGAGACGCGGGTTATAGAACAGCTGACACTAGGAAACGACGCGGCAACGCCATCTTGAGAAGACTGGCATGCTTCGTTGCCTGAAAAAGACGCGGCAACGCAATTGTGAGAAGTCTGGAATGCTCAGTTTCCTTTCCTCAATTTTCGCTGCTCCATCAAGTAATACGAATACTAGTGCTGATACGAGTTTTTGAAAATTGCGGTTGCCAGTTACCTTGGCGTAGCATCGCGAGTCTATTGTACCAATCCACATGAAAGGCCGATAAACTGACTACAGTAATTATCATGGGATATTTCTGTTATTAACTTCATACAAAATTTTATCCAGTATCCCCTCAAGGTTAAGTCCATATACAGCTGGAATAATTGGAGATCATCTGTGTGGATTTTGATATAACAGATTCACTACTCATCAGATTTTCACTAATCTCGTATTAAAACTATCACTTTCTAATCACCAGACTTGAGTTCACTACCTGTAATACACATAACAAGTGTAGACAGTGCTATGCACAAGCTCTGCAAGCAGCATGTGGGCAAATACAGCCCGAATAAATATGTGTAAACACAATTTCCATAGCTATGTTACCTCTTTCCCCCAAGCAACAACTGCAGGTAAGACAATTTAAACTACACAGAATGAACACAAAAAGATACACTTCACTCTACACCTATGTTCAGCTTATCTATTTGTGTCAAAGGTATACAGAATGGCATACCTACAGTACATACATTCTATACCATGAATAAAACATACACCATTTTGACTCGGATAATACACCTTTACTCTGCTGATCCCTTTACTACTATGTTACGATTATGCTTTGAGTTGTCAGAATCATCTCGTCAACAGTAAAACCAAATGATCACATTCTCTGTATATTAGGGTAAAAAATTATGGAAAAGTATTCTGGTAATAATATTATTATTATTAATATACTATTTCACACCATCATAAGTACATAATATTATGGCATTCCTTTAACTTTCTTTTCCTTGTTCACCAACATATCTTCATCCATTGGTTTAATAATTGTTCCCAGTTTTGTTATAACTGAGGGCTTTGTTAGTTTACGATGTGCAGTTTCTGGAATCCAGGTGTTACCAATGGGAGCACGGATACTGGCTTCAAAGTCCTTCACACTTGTAAAAGGAAATGGTAATTCACTTACCTAAAATAGAAAAACAAAACTTCAATCACTGGACTAAAGTTAGCTCTTTCTAACAGATCAAGCAGAGTAGGTGTCTCCCACCCATCACCTAAGGATGGGAACATATCCAGTTTCCAAAAAGCTGTGCTCTTTCATGTTTTTAGAATACCATATGATGACCAAAATCCAAAAACTTAGTAATCCTGAGTGTTATACACCATTGTTGGAAACCCTTAAGACCTACAAGACAATATGAACCTCACATATACTATGAATTTGTATCAGCTGAAATTTTGGATAGAGATAAATCAGAGGTTACATGATTATTAATTATTATGTTCTACAAGATCCCTGAAATCATTTTAAGTAATGCAGCAGAATCATAGTTCATAATTAACATTTTGTAAAAGCTACATGACTCTAATTCTGGATTGTTCTGAACTGTTCACTTTAGAAAAACTGCTGTAGACAAAAATGCCAACTTCATGGATATACTACACTTCCTAACATTTCACAGATTTACCACTGAGATTTTGAAATGTTCCATTCATTAAAGATAATGAGATGACACTGACCTGATGAGACACCACTTTATTATTCTTTTCTTCATTAATGATAACATTTCCTTTGTTGGTATCCTTCCTTGGTGCTACTGCAGGGAACTTAATTATGAAACGGCGTTTCTTCCTTGAAGACACAGGCAGGTTCTTTCCACCCCACTCTCCCCAGCCAGGCAAAGACAAATCAATACTCTTTGGTTGCGATTTATCTGTCACCTCCTCCTTCTCCTTCCTAATTACAGACAAAAGAGATTTAATGCAACGTATATGCCACAATATTGAAAAAAAGTAAGAACATGCAAATGGGTCAGATTATTTGAAACCGAAGAATTCGACACGGGAAAATTGTGGACCCCAGAAGAAATTGGCTGCCACCTGCAAGAAGGTGTCCCGCCGTGCAACAGTGGCACAGCATAAGCAGAACATCTTCAGGGAGATTTTGACCCAAGGAAAGTGTGGACCACGGCACGAATTGGCCGCTGACAGAAATAAGACTAGATGTGCAGGTGTGACACAGCACAAGGGAAATTTCATAAAGAAATATTCAACCAGGGTCAATTCTGAACAAGAAACCTGGAAAGAATGAAGAGAGGAAAATACACGCTGGAAAGGCCCGCATTGCAAAACGAGAATAAAGAAGCCAACCACGAACTACACTGAAGGGTGTGGATAAGAACAGCGATCACACCTGGGAAGTGAAGAAATGAGCAAGAAGACCGTCAATGAGATTTTCAGAGGAAAGATCGTGAAACTAATAGTTGGTACTTCCCACGGGTTATGAAAAATAAGAAAATATACCTTGTGGAGGGGTAGGCCCCCTCCAAAACGAAAAAGAGACTGCAAGCAGAGGAGGAACCAGTAATGTAAAAACACTGGCCTCCCTGGTGTGAATGAGGAGTGAATGTGATACAACGGATCGACGAACACTGGACCAAGGAGTTGTTTGGCACGAACAATCTTCAGAGGGGAGCAGTAGTAATGGCCGGAGAATAGTCGCTGCAAGAGTAGCAGAACCAAAAAGACGCAGCAAGCACAGCCATGAAAAAAAAAAAGAACAGGGATGCACCATTAGGCTATTCGGGATGAACAGCCTTAAGGAGGGAGCAATGTGGTGTATTGGCTCTATGCAGGAACTGCTGAGCCACAGAGGCTTTGGGGCACGCACACAACGTGAGAGTTGCGGATTGTATCGGCGTGTTGCTAGGCGACAACTCTGTGAACGCTTGGATTGCGCAACAGGGAGTGCAAGTGACGTCATCTACCCCACTCATCCAGTAACTGCGCAACGCTCGGTAACCCCCACCTGTGGTGACATAACAGCATACGATCTGTGGCCGCTATGGTAGCAGGCCAGGAAACACTCCCCCCACGGTGATGTAACAGCACTTCCCACTATGACGTAATAGGGGACACCGCGGTTACTACGTGGCAACAGGGAACAGTATAAGAGGCCGGCTGAGCAGTGTGTGAGTGTGTGGATTGTGAAGCCAGACAGATGAGGTGAAGTCCAGTAGTCGCCGAGTTGAGTTGTATCGAGAGCATGGCAGTGACTACAGCAGGAGAAGCAACTGAGATACTGGATTGTACAAGACTAAAATTGTATATCTGTTAATTGTGTAACTGTAAAAGCGAAGGAGAGTAAATATTCACTACATCCTTGACCTACGTCAAGTTATTTGATTGTGTCACATGACACACCCAACACAAGACAATATGTTCTTCTGTTAGGGTGAAAGATCAAGTTTCTATCTGGATAAAACAACAGGCAAAATTATAGTTCTGTATCTTCTAAATTTTTTTAGCCCTTAACAAACAGGAAGATAAAATATCCTGAACTGAATGGTGGCAAGCATTCCCCAGATATAATCAAATTTTAATGTCTTCATGAATACTGTAGCAAGAGAATTAACAAAGTGTAATTTAGATTTACTGGGAGTATAGGAAATGAGGAAGGACAAGTGGCAATGACTCAGACATTAAATGGAAATTCCACTATACAACATAGATCAACGCATTGCTGGTCAACAACTCTCTAAACACAGTCCAACATGCAACAATAGACGAAACTGTGTTTCCTGTGTTGTCCATGCCACACCCAGTGCTGGTAACAGACCAACAAACTCATGGTCTGATATGTTTTCTATGTTGTCCATGCCACATCCAGTGGTGGCAATGGACCAACAAACTCATGGTCTGTCATGTGATACGTTTTTGCTGTGGTCTGCGCCATGCAACAATAGAGGGGCTGCATTTTCTGTGCATGGTCCGTGCTGAGAGGATGTAAGAGATACTGGAATGTTTAACCCTTGTGGAGGTGGGGTTGAATACCTCCACCGTGACCCTGCGAGTCATAGGAGGCAACATAAAGGGAAGTAGCAAGTCTGAGGCAGTAAAATATGGTCATGAGTCCCAAAGGACTTGGACCCGAGAAAGACTGTGCTGACAATGACCAGCAGCATATACAAAAGACAGACCTGTACTCTCAGCAGAGAGGGCACCCCACAAAAACAAGACCGTAACTGTCAAACAGTAATAAATATCTGGTCATGAGCTCTAGATGGAGCTTGACACCATGACTTACTGACTGAATGACTGACCATCAGTCACAATGTGACTTTGGACTTTTGGAAATGACTTCACTCAAGTTCTGAAGTTCCAAGGGAACAACAGTGTAGCCAGAAGAGGAATTAGAAGACTTAGTGTGTGGCATTACATGTGCTGTAGGATACTGATATTGGGGGTGTGTAATTTAGTGAGATTTTTATAGTTCCTGTGTTATAAATCCATTGCCAGGAAACAGATAGTGAAAACTAGTGGAAACAGACTGAGAGTAGTGTGGAATGATTTCAAACTGTGTAACTCAGCAATAATTACTTGTAGTTATGACCTATAGGTGATTAATAAATCCAATGACATATGTGAACCCTGTCACTGATACACATGACAATATTAATTATATGACACAGCCTTCAGGTAATGGCCTCAGATTAGAACATTACGGACATAGCAGATCAGGCTTGGTGTAATTGCAGGGAAAGAATTTACGAACCCCAATATGCCTTTTTCATATGATCCTTGGCTGCAGGGGACAACTGTAATTATCTTTACATGGTCAGGCATGTAGGAGATATATTTTTCTCTTACCTGAACTCTGCAACTACATCATCTTCAGCAAATGCTTCAGTGATAGTCATCTGCCTTTCTGTACTGTCATCTTCATTGTCATCAATAGCCTCATCACCTCCAGTAACTATGTCTGGGAGCTCTGTCTGCAAGTGTTTGGGTTTCATTGCGATGAACTTGTTGGGATCAATATTGTCTGCTGGAGGTTCCTGCTGTTCTTCCTCTAATCTCGACTCAGCTACTATCTTGTTCAGGTTCATGTTTGAAGATTCAGTTTCCTGTAGCCCATCATGAGGTTGTTCAACTAATTCTTCATCCATATTTGCTTGAACATTCACCTGTTTCAACTTCAATGAAGGACCTTCATTATCTGATTCTGTATTTGTGTCTTCAGCCTTGTCTTTATCTTTAATATTCATCTCTGATTTCAGTTTCTTCAACTTCTTATCCACTTTCTCCTTCAGTTTTTCTTGCATATCATCAAACAATTTGCCTATCTTTACTTCCTTCTTTTTTGTACTCTTGTCAGTACTGTTTCTTTTATTCTGTTTATTGCTTTTTCCTTCTGATATATTATAGTCCACCATTTTACCCATTTCTGGAACTATTGGTGTCACAACCCATGAATTTGTTGTTGCAATTAATGTTGAGTGACACTCCAAGGGCTCAAATTTGTCACCATCTGTATTAAAACTAGATTTGGTTTTCTTCTTCTTACTATTTACTTGTTCGGCTGTAGCATTCGGTTTCTTCTCTGATAATTTCTTCCTCTTCAACTGAATCATAATATTATTATTTACCTCTTCTGTTATATTTTCTTGTTTGTTTGGTGATATATTTCTTTTTTGGTGCACCCCAGAACTAATATTTACTTGTTTATGTTTATTCAGTGATATCCATTTCGGAATAATTTTAGTACCATCATCTTCCTGTTCTGCCATACTCTTTGGCTTACTTGGTGACACATTTTTCATCTGTGGATGCACCAAAGTATTGCTATTTAGCTCTTCTCCAGTACTCTTTAGTTTTTTTGGTGATAATCTTTCTTCCTTACTCAGAATTTCAGTACTATTATTTATCCATTCAGCTGTATCATTTTCTTCATTGGGTTTCCTTTCTGACTGACCCTCAGTACTGCTTACCTCTTCAAAAGTACTGTGCTGTGCAGCTGGTGTCTCAGTACTATTATAAACTGCATCAGTACACTTTTGTCCTTCCTTTACAGGAATGTCAGTATCTATACAAATATCTTCATTATTTTTATCTGTTGTATTTACAGATTCTAAACTGCAGCTTCCCATGAGATCTTCCTCTTTGATATTTTTATCTCCTGGTGCTGTTTCATGATTCTGTGTGTGTCCTTTCCTTACGTCACTTCCTACTTCTCTCACATCTTCCACTTTGTTATGGGCTGCAATTTCATTAGTACTGCTAGTTTCTACTGAAGACTTCTTGTTATGCTCTTCCCAGTATTTGCGATACTCACTGACAAATTCATCCACCTCTGAAGTTGTTTTTGGTGCAATCCAAGGATTATCATTGTTAGTTGGTATTCTGTTCTCACAATTTTCTTCTTCCACTTCTTCATCACTGCTGCTCTCAACCTGAATTTTCTGTGTTAACTCCCGACTTACTGCAAGTTGCTGTGCCAATTCCTGGCGGCTCTGCAATAACAAAACAGGATCAGACTTGCACATACTTGACCCTCTGTTTATAAAGACAAAATAAGTGACACATTATATACATATACACACAAAAGCACAAATATTTTCTGCTGTGATGATAGTAACAGCAAGAGCAGTTTTCGTCATCATCATCATCCTTCCTAATATCAGGCCTAGTTGGCTTCTTATGGGATTACAACTCAGAATCTGCAATTTCAGGAGCCTTCTTAAGCATCTTTGTATCTAAGCTTGCATTTCATCATTTTTTGGTGGAACCTGTATGAGTTTATTCTTTCGATATCTTCTCTCCTATTTCTTCCAAATTTCTTCTCACACAGATTTCAGGAAACAGAGCCTGGAATAAAACTATATGAATGAAAAATGTTATTTGGGAATGATGATAACAAATCGAAACCTGATTCAGGAGGAAATTAAGAGGAGATTGAACTCGAGTAATGTTTGCTACCATTCAGTCCAGAACCTTTTGTCTTCTCGTCTGCTGTCCAAAAACATAAAAATTAGAATATACAAAACTATAATTTTGCCCGTGGTTCTGTATGGTTGCAAAATTTGGTCTCTGACATTAAAGGAGGAATACAGACTGGGGGTGTTTGAGAACAGGGTGTTGAGGAGCATATTTGGACCGATGAGGGATGAAGTGACAGGAGGTTGGAGAAAAATGCATAATGAGGAGCTTCATAACTTGTACTCTTCTCCAAGTATAATTAGAATGATCAAGTCAAGGAGGATGAGGTTGGGAGGGCATGTAGCAGGAATGGGGAGATGAGGAATGCATATAGGATATTGGTGGGAAAGCCAAGGAAGGAGATCAATGAGAAGACCAAGGTGTAGATGGGTGAACAATATTAAAAAAAGATTTTAGAGAGACAGGATGGGGTGGTATGGATTTGATCGATCTGGCTCAGGATAGGGACCAGTGGAGGCCTTTTGTGAACACAGTAATGAACCTTCGGGTTCCATAAAATGCTGGGAAATTCTTGAGTAGCTGCAGAATTGGCGGCTCCTCAAGAAGGGCTCAGCTCCATGAGTAAGTAATGAGTAAATGAATGGAAAATGTTAAATATTCACACATATCATTTCGTTTAACCCTTTCTTTTCAATCCTATTTCTAAACTGAACAGTGTAATTTTATTAACCATAAATTTACATTAATGGTGTTTATATTCTATGACCAACAAAAATTTTCCACTGAATACTGACATCTGGTTTCAATCCATTATATGCAGGTTATGCTGTAAGCCATTTTCACATACACATTCTGAACCTGTACTTGGGGAATCATTTGAAGTATGAGCAGGCAATATTTAGCAGGTATACCAACCTCTTCATCATACTTTGCTCTCACAGCCTTATTTCTTGCCCACTGCCCTGTACTGCGATGTCGGAGAGACATTCGTTCTTCCGCACGTGTCCGTTCCAGCTGCTCAAGCTGCTGCAATGCAGCTTCAGGATCTGTCTTCTGAAGGACTTCAAAATCTTTCAACTGCTGTCGAATACGTTCACGCCGCAGAATTCGATGATACCTGTAGCAAGTAAGTTATACGTACATATGCACATATGTATTCGCAATGCACGCACATCCTATATATTTACCTTTCACTTATCTGTTTCATTTGACAAAAACTGTGAACACTGATAAATATATGATGAACCATCTGAAGTCCACATATTCTGACACCCAGCTGAATTCAATTTAAAATTATGGTCTTTTTGCTCCTTATCTTCCAAAATACACAGTGTCACACCTCATAAAACCACAATCTTTGTATTCACCATCATGAGAACCACAAAAAAAAAAAACTTGTCTTGTTGATTTTTAGAACTGTCATAGTCAGGCTGACAGTGGACTTACATAATCTGAGTTTCTGAATGTTCCTCCTTTGAATTCTATGCACCTAACCATATGACAAGTCACAAGGTTAAATTAATCTGAATGACTCAAGGCATTATTATATAAACCATAAAAATATCATATATTTACTTTTGTTTTAATGTTTTTATGACCGTTGAATGAATCTGACATGGGAATGAAGTATAAATTCTGTGACTGTTAAACTGATTCTGATAAAGGACCTGAAGAGGAATGAGGGGCAATGTTGCTTTATAGGACAGACTCAATACAGCAACTTTCCCAGGACATGATTTTGTGGGGAAGTAAGCAGCAACAGAATAATGAGATTTTCTTGCAGTTACTTTCAATAATTGGTACCAGTGGTTTAGAAGTATAGCATTCCTGTAGGAAAGGTCTCAGATTCAAGAAAATTTTACATCTCACATCACTGACAAACTTAACATTTTGTATGATGAAGCAGAAAACCAGAGTCCATCATGATTTGAGGTTTATGCTATGCCAGAGGTCTCCTCAGATAGGTTAACTGTTCCAGAGTAACTATAGCGACTATCACTCTAGCTTTGTAGTTAGGAGATGGTGGATTCTATTTTGTGCCTGACTACTGTCACTGAGGTTTCTGCAGTTTTCCTCAGTCATGCCAGTACCTTCATGAATATAATCATCCTGTCACTTGATGTTTATTAACCAATGTCGCTTATATAGTGTCATTAAATAAAACTAGCATAAAAATCAATGCTTTATAGCCATCATCATCCCTATTCCTCAAGAATCTCAAGATTCCTTCAACCTTATCACCCAGAGGTCAGACCATGGTCAGAGGCATCTTAGAAGAGAAAGAACCTTCAGTCTTCATACATTTAAAACCTGAAGCTTACTTCTTGCTCTTGATCTTTTTCTGCCTGCTAGCCTTTGAGGCCATATAGGACTGCTGTGCACGCAATTTGGCCATCTCTCTGCGACGCTCTCGCATCTCAGCTAAACTTAACTGATACTCTTCTTCTTCCTACATAAGAAAACAATAATAATAATTCACAATTTCTTGAGAATGCAGAAATTACATAATGGGGACCTCCATAATTCATATTCTTCACTAAAAATATATACAACAATCAAATCAAAGCAGGTTGGACACACAGATTACATGGAAAAAGATGACGAAATACATAAATTTTGGTCTGAAAGCTTGAAGGGACCACTTGAAAGGCCTAGGCCCAATTGGAAGAATAATACTGAAGTATATCTTAAACAAATAGTGTGGACTCAATTCCACCGACTCAATACAGGTTCCGGTTGCACACTCGTGACCAAGGCAATGAACTTTGAGATTCCTTAAAAGGCAAGATATTTATTGACCACCTGCATAACTACCAGGTTTTGAAAAGGTTTCTGTTGCAGATAATTACTTAGTCTCATCTTTGAAATAGAGATTCTAGTTATTTACCATAGAAACCAAGGACGAACTATGACTACCCCCTCCTTTTAATCTTAATTTCATGCATCCTGCTTTTAAATAGAATCATTTATATAGAGAAGGCACCTGAACTCAAAAGTTCTTAGTGATACATCTTTGTCCAAATTCATAGGGTACAAACTTTCTCTACTCTCTGTTCACATAAATTACAGCAAGCACTCTGAAAAGCAAACAGACCTTTCTTTCTTCCTGTACAGCTGGGCTGTTGTTTAAGATTTCATCCATTTGCTGTTCCAGAGGAGTCCTTGTTTGCGACTGCAACAAAAGCTTCTTAGGTAAGTGACATAATTTTCATTTAACTTGTTTCACAAAGAACACAAATTGGAAGATATTCAAGAACATGGTAGAATTACACAATGAGAAGCTTCATACGTAGGCGAGTTAATTGAAAACCTTAAATATTTTTTTGAGTATTATTTATTGTGCACAAGTGGTACAAAGCTGTATCACTTTTCAACATAATCTCCCCCACGCTCAATGCAAGTCCTCCAGTGCTTACAAAGTGCACGAATTCCTTTAGAAAAAAATTCTTTTGGTAGTCCGCACAACCCCTCATGCACCGCGTGACATACCTCTAATGTTTAAACTTGCCGCAATTTCATTCAATGTCACTCAGCGGTTTTCCCTCACTATGGCTTCAACTGCTGCAGTGTTCTCTGGAGTCACACTCGATGTGCCTGACCCAGACACGGAGCATCTTCCACTGAAGTCACACCATTTGCAAACTTCCTACTCTATTTGTACACTTTCTGATGTGATAAACATGCATCACCATACTGAAACTTAATTTTTCGATAAATTTCGATAGGTTTCACACCTTCACTACACAAAAACCGAATAACAGAACGCTGTTCTTCCCTGGTGCAAGTCTCAAGTGGGGCAGCCATCTTATACTGGTGCTGTGACGGTGTTCAGGCATCTGCACTATGCTGCAACCTACAGGCCATTCTGCACGCTTTTTGTAGCATGCTTACCAACTTACAGGATAATGGCGTGAAATTTCGATTTTTTATTACAAATTTAAGGTTTTCGTTTGACTCAGCCTTGTAATTTGTGCTTTTCTCCAAATATTATTAACGGGATTAATCGAGATGGACAGGGCATGTAGCATCCATGGGACAGAATACATACAAAACTGTGGTCAGAAAATTTGAACGGATGAGTCCGCTTGGGAAACCTAGGCATAAAGAATTTAAATTCAATGATGGGTTCTTACAGACATGGCAATGAATCTTTGGGTAATGTTCAGCAAATTTCTTGCCTAATTGTGTGACTGCTTCATTCCAAAGGGCTTTCATCCATGTTAAGCTAAAATGCTACAGAATTGTTGTCCGTCTGTAAATATAAATATGGAAATGTTACTGAAATTGCAACACAATCTTCTAGTATGACACTGATATTTTTGCCAGCTGGTAGTACAGTTTCTGCTTCTGCCACCAGAGGGTAGTTGCATATAGCAATTTCTTTCAGTGGGTAAGTAAAATTGGTTTAGCAGAGATTTATTTAATTTTTTGTTTACTTAAATAATTTGTTTATTTATTTGTTACCGTTCTTTTAGGATACAAAAAAGTTTGTTCTTCAAGTGACATATGGTTCATATAGATGATTGGTCTAGTTATGAAGTTCCTTTTTATAGTCAGACCAATCTGTTTCCACCAAAAAGTTGTCTGTCTGGGATTTGAGGTTCTCATAGCAGTGGTTATGAAGAGTTCTTCAGTTGTCTGTCTGTCTGTCTGTTAGTATGTAGATTTCTTCACACTGTTATAAAACTGCAGTCTTGTAATGGTTACCAACAATTCAGAGCAACCTGCTGTTAGAGGCATACAATGTCACAACCCAGAAATCCATAAACACCTAAAATCTCATATATTATGTTGACAGAGTACAAGACAACAGGATCCCTCCAATAACACATTTACATGCTCCACAGAGAAAAGGAGACAAGGGAATACAATGAAATACGTGGAGAGATCAATTTATCTTCTTACCACCAGAACAGTTTCAAAACACTCAATCCTTAAGATGGTCAGCACTAAAGACTTGGAAAAATAGAATCTGAGATTTCACATGCATGATATATACAGGGTGTTTCACTTTTTAGGGTATAACTGCAGGAGGTGATTTCCTAGGTCTTTGTGATCAAAAATGTTCATATTGTAACGTGTTTCGTTACTGATCCCACTTCTGACACCAATGTAACGTGTTTCGTCACTGAAGACGCCGTAGAGATGGTTAACTGGTTTATTTAACAATCTACAAATAACGGCTACAATTACTTATCACACAGTTGCGGGGTTTCACGCTTTATAACCCTACTCGCGATAATCTGTTACCACTGTTGCGGGGTTTCACACTTTATAACCCTATGCGCCAATCTGTCTCAGTAGTCTACACGTTTACAGTACAGGAGCGATGTATCACTGTATCACACGCTCCCAATTACACAATCACACACACGTCCGGTTCTTCTTTCCGCGACGGCTGCTATGCTCCAACGGTAGTCAGCTGACTGGAGAACTGTTGATAACACACTAGCTCGTAGGCTTGCTCGGAACTATCTTCGGCGATGGCCACGGTATAACTGACTAGGCGACTGTTACTTTATAACTCTCCTCGGCTGTCACAGTACAACTCGGAAATGTCTTCAGTACAACTGAAGTCGCCAACTGCTACAGTAGAACTGACTGGTAGCTGCTGTGCAGCTCACTTATATAGCTGCAGTGCTTGCCTGTTGCGTAATGAGTGCCACGTCACAGTAGGAAGTTGATTACGGGTACGTAGCGTTGCGCGTTACGTCACCGCGGAGGGGTGGGAGGGAGCGCTACGTTACTGCCACGCGCTTGTGGCCTGAGTTGCCACGTTGCAGTTGGGTAGGGAGGGGTTCTCCGTTGCACAACATGTTACAATATAAACATGTGTCCGATTTTGGACAAAAACGGAGTTATGACCATTTTTCATTCCCGTACACACTTTCGTGTGAACCATGTCTTATCATCTGGCAGGTCGATATTTTTAGCCAGCTACAGACAGAGCATTCTCGTTATCTCGACACTTGAGAGGTGGGTTGGTATGTCTGGCCATGGCTAGTATGGCGGCTACTGGTGTTCAGAACAGTTCTCATCTCGGTGCGTCTGTTATGTTCACGATGCCATTTACATTTTCATTTGGGGAGTATGCAGATATGATTTATGTGTACGGGTTTTGTGACAGTAACTCAGTTCTTGCCGTAGCTGAATATCAGCAACGGTTTCCGAATCATAGAATACCGAACTGGAGGGTGTTTACTGGAGTTTACCAGGCATTGCAAGATACCGGTACACTTCCCGGCGTAAGTATTGCAGCCAAGTGTGGTGTTAATGAAGGTGTCAATGAAGAAGGCATTGTTCGTATGGTACACCGCAGTCCACGTACGAGTACACGAAGAATTGCCAGCCAGGTCTCCAGACTTAAGCCCACTGGATGGGGATGGATGAAAGAACTGGTTTACAATGTGAAAGTGGCAACAAGAGATGCTTTCCTCGGTTGCATTCTGGACGCCGCTGACAACATAAGAAACAGCCAGCTAAAGCTGCTACGGGCTGCCCGCATGGTTCACAACCGAGTGGCAGCCTGTGTTGAGGCCGGCGGTGGCATTTTCGAAAATCAGCTTTAAGCACCAATCAATTCAAATTAAAGGTAATTTCACGAAGTTAACTTTACATTCATACTTTAAATGTATGATGTATTATACTGGTTTATTATTTTGTTTCGTTTATTGTCAGTAATCATTACCTTCTATTCTGAGTTTAAAATGGTCATAACTCCATAACCATCCAAAATCGGACACATGTTTATCTGAACTTTTTTGATCACAAAGACCTAGGAAATCACCTCCTGCAGTTATGCCCTAAAGTCGTGAAACATCCTGTATATACTCATTACATGGAGGTGTGTTTCATTACCTTTATTGTTTGCACCCTGTTGTGTATCAATTAAGAACTTTAATGTGGCCATCAACACAACACTTTACAAATAAATACAACTAATAATGTGTCGATACTTTTTGTTTTCTACATCAGTACATATTTTGGATGGTCTGACCATCAGCAGATGGTTACAATAAATACATAACCGCCATCACTCAATTAATGGACTAATATGGATCTGTATTAGTGAACTAAGTAAATTATATATTAAATTTCTGAATTATATATATTATGAACATCAAGGACATGGTCCCTAAATCATCATAATCATCATAAACTGGAGACCTGTATTTTGAGGGTAATATAGGATAACTGTTTGAGATTAAGGCGTTGAGGAGAATATTTGGACCAAAGAGGGCTGAACTGACAGGAGGTTGGAGAAAACTGCATAATGAGGAACTTCATAACTTGTACTCTTCTCCAAGTATAATTAGAATGATCAAGTCAAGGAGAATGAGGTGGGCAGGTCATGTAGCACGAATGGGGGAGACGAGGAATGCGTATAGGATATTGGTGGGAAAGCCAGAAGGAAAGAGACCACTGAGAAGAACAAGGCGTAGGTGGGTGGACAATATTAAAATGGATTTTAGAGAGATAGGATGGGTGGTACAGATTGGATTGATCTGGCTCAGGATAGGGACAAGTGGAGGGCTCTTGTGAACACAGCAGTGAACCTTTGGGTTCCATAAAATGCTGGGAAATTCTTGAGGAGCTGCAGAATTGGCTTCTCCTCAAGAAGGGCTCAGCTCCATAAATAAGTAAGTAATATAACTGAATTTAAACATACCTTTAACTTTGAAATAAAATCATTTGTTGTTTGAAAACTAACTGTGGACTGTTTCAACGGGAAAGAAAGTTGATCTGCAACTCGATTGCTGTACACAACAGCGTCCCATCGACCCAGTTGAATTTTTGCATTCCGAAATCCAACTGAACGTTGAATCTGGAATGAAATTACAGACTTTTTAATGCACCATAAATATATATACACTCAACCTATACAGGGTGTTTCAAAAAGAGCTTTACGGCTTTGAATGCTTATATAAATTTATACAGAGGACATACACAATGTTTTGAACTGTCATAACGTAGCAAAAAACACCCAGTTTCATGCACGTGGTACTGCAGTACCCAATACTGCCACCACAAGCTCTCCCGCAATTGAAATCAAGATGGCTACTTTTACAGGTGCAGAGCATGCTCGTTGTGTGTTTTGGTTCGAAGAAATGAAGTCTGCTACTCAAGTTCAAAGGAAATTTCACACTCAGTATCGCAAGGAACCTCCCAGTAGGCCTACAATTTACTTCTGGCACAAGAATTTTGTTCAGACCGGATGTTCTGTGTGCCATGCCAAGCCACCTGGTTGGCCACACGTTTCTGACGCTACAGTGGAACAGATTAGGGAGAGCTTCGATCGAAGTCCACGAAAGTCAACGTAACGTGTGTCTCAGGAAACTGGTATTCCAAATATGACTGTGTGGCGAGTGTTACAAAAACGTTTACAATTAAAAGCATACAAACTATCCATCATTCAACACCTTATGGATGCAGATAAGGCGGTTTGTAAGGAATTCTGTATGCAAATGTTTCATCAGATACAAGACGATGAGAAGTTTCTTGACTCCATAATTTTCAGTGATGAGAGCACGTTTCATGTCAGTGGTAAGGTCAATACCCACAACTGCAGGATCTGGGCAGCGAAAATCCATGTATCTCCCTGGAACATGTTCATGATAGCCCAAAGGTGAACGTGTTTTGCGCCCTCAGCAAAGAAAGAGTGTATGACCCCTTCTTCTTCATGAAGACGACCATTACCAGTATCGTATATCTGAACATGCTCCAAGAGTTCCTCATTCCACAGTTAGACAAAGATGACCAAGAAGGACGCATTCACTTATTACCTTGGAGAAGTGCACGAGTACCTCAACACCCATTTACCAGGTCGGTGGATTGGTAGAGCATCGTCGATAGCAGGGCCACCTCGTTCCCTGGATTTTTTCTTATGGGGATTCGTTAAAGATCGAGTGTTCGTACCACGTTTGCCTGCAAATGTTGTTGAGCTCCAAACTCGAATTACTGCCTCAGTTTCAGAAATGACACCAGAGATGCTACGTAGCATGTGACAAGAGACTGACTACAGGTGGGACGTCTGCCACATTACCAGTGGAAGTCACATTGAACCATAACTATCCGAGGTAAAACTCGATGTGTTTTGCTACATTATGACAGTTCAAAACACTGTGTACATAACCTGTATAAATTTATATAAGCTTTCAAAGTTGTAAAGCTCTTTTTGGAACACACTCTATATCTGGTTGTTAACATGTGAGACAAATCTAAATTCACGAATAAAATACATAAATAGTGAACAAAACTGAAACTCAATTTCTTCCAAGACTTATGTCTTATAAATAACAGCTTTTTTTACTTGAATTAAAACTATAAGACATTAGCACTTATTCTTTAGGCCCATATGCAGTTTCAGTTCAGTATTAAGTTCTGTAGGATTACTTAGGAGGAGGACTGGACAATTTCAAGGCCTACGCCTTAGCGTAGTCGGTTGAGGCACGATGCTACAAGCCGGAAGGTTGCGAGATCAAGTCCCCATGAGGTCATTGGATTTCCTTCAATTGACCTAATCCTTCCAGCTGCACTATGGCCCTGGGGTCGACTCAGCCTCTAAGAGAAATGAGTACCAGGAATTAATTAAATAATTTTCCTGGGGAGTAAAGATCAGCTGGGGCATAAGACCTACCACCTTACCACCATCTTCGAGCCAATTGTTTAGATAATGTGGGACCCTCAACGTCTTGCAACCATATGGGTCTTCAAGGCCTCTTACAGGGATAGCTTTGCTTTTTCTTTTTTTTTACACTTACAATGGACGTCCATGAGTAGTGCCATGATCACATTATTTGCATAGTTCAAGACGACATGCTCTTTGCACTGTGTAGGCATAGCAATCACTGTTACTGTTACATTTTCTTCTTTAAAATTATATTCACAACATAAATTGTCATGTAAAGTATAACATGATGTATAATCAGTATATCATTACTTCCAGTAATATAAATATGTCTGTATCAACTTTTCACTCTGAATTGTCATGTTTTCTTTCAAAGACTATCTCTGCATATTCTACTCTTTATACATCTCAAAGAATAAGAATGTGGGTTTTCCAATTTTGCTTTAGCTACTGCAGAAGTATACTTGGACATACTGCTATCAGTGGCTATTCAAGGTAATTAATGTGAGAGTGTATACTCATTCATAACTCAGAAACTAAGAAATAAATGAAACACAGCTGTCCATCCACATTAACCATAACAGAACAAACAGAAAATGAGTCTTCTTACTAACACATTTGTGAAATAGTTACTAAACTGATCCATCATTCACAGTGAACCAAATTTATGTTAAATGATATTGTAAAAATATTCAAGGAAAGAAATCATCATTCCAAAATGTCTGGAAGATGGCAAGAAACCTTGCTATTCAGTCATTTAAAATCAAGTTGCCCATAAACATGACAACACTGTGATCATATTACTTAAAAAAAGAAAAGTAAAGCTATTCCTGTAACAGGCTGTGAAGGCCCGCAGGGTTGAGATGTCAAGACTCCCACATTTTCTAGACAATCAGCTCACAGATGGCGGTGAACTTGTCAGCCTTATGCGCTGGCCACCCTCCACCCCTGGTACTCATTTCTGTTAGAGGCTGAGTTGACCCCAAGGATTAGGTCAACTGGAAAATCAAATGACATCGGGATTTGAACCCGCGACCTTCCAGCTTGTAGAAAAGTGCCTCAACCAACTACGCTACCATGTGCCCCCTCATTTTATTTATGCTAACTACAAAACGTACTTTGGGAGCCGGGACAGCAGTCAGTATAGCAACTGACTATGTGCTGGACAACCGAGGGGTCAGAGTTTTGAGTCCCAGTAAGATCAAAAATTTTCTCCTTTCCCATGTCCTCCAGACCAGTTCTAGAGTCCACCCAATCTCCTACGCAATGGGTACCGGGGGCTCTTTCCCCGGGGGTAAAGTGGCCAGGGCGTGAAGTTCACCGCTCACCTCCAACTAGTGCCAAGGTCAAGGAAATGTGGATCTATACATCCACTCCCCCATATGCCTTCAAGGTGCAGTGCTTAATTCATTAAGCACATGGATAACTTTACCTTCTACCTTCACAAAACATACTTTACCCTTGCAGCAACAGGTTTCTCTAACGGACGTGGGAGCGTCTTTGCTTTGCGATGAATGGAACGCAACTGTTTGGTGATTACAGCATGGCTACCTTGCTGGCCTAGTGACTTTGTCAAATTTCTTATAAGAACTGCATGTCTGTTGGCATCATTCTTCCCTAGATGGAACTCAGACACTTGGAAACTTGATTCTTTACGACTTGGAGGTTTAACCCTAAAACAAAACATCAGTGTGCAATTTTTATTTGACTTTCAAGCTAGTACAAAATCTGACAAGTTGGCTAAACAATGAAAGGGAAGAGACTGCAGAAAGACAAAATAAACTGCAGATTTTTTTCCATCAAACCATATAAAATGGAAATAATGCTGGAAGAAGAAAAAATATGAATAATTATGGAGACCATAACTGGGAAAGTCAGATTTGTGGTACTGCTACCAGACTACCAGGTATCCAAAAAGTTGTGATCGCTCTCCTCAGCACACCCAGGAAACCTCTAGCACTCTATCAGTACCTAGAAACAGGCCACAAATGCTTCTTCCTTCTGGCCCATCACTTTCACTCTGTTATTCATATCATCCTAACATCGACCAGAAGTTTATATGACCTACTTAACTAGCAGACCAAAGGTACCAGACCTTCCTTGAGTAAATGACAGTTATTCAGCTGGTCAAGACAACAAAAGACAGCCATCAGACAATATGATTAACTAGTTCATACATTATTGTTTCTTTGTTTATTTAATATTTTCTTATTGTGTAAGTTGTCATATACATTGACAGGATGACTGTCGATGATCAGTTGGAGAGAACATGGGAAAAAGTAGCTGTGGCCTATTTTAAAGAAGTATTCTTGCATTTGCTTCAGAGGTCTTGGGTAAACATAAGTGGGAAGCAGTTTATGTCTTTTATTATTCCATCATCTTGAATATGTTGCGACCAGTTATACTGCATCAGGATATTGACTCTTTGTTGCACCTGTGTCACCTTTCGAATACTAGTCAGATGTTTCACTGTTTGGAAACAGTCTTCAACTGCTGTACATTAGTGGGTCATATTAAACTGTTACAAGTGCAGTCACAGATGAGAACAGGACAGTGAGATATAAATTCACAAGAAAATATTAATTTAAAGTTACAGACTTCTTGGATATAATGACATGTGGTTTGGTAAATAAGTGCCAACATTTTGGAGCAAATTGCTGCCTCCATATGCAGGTAGATCTTGAAGATCCCAGAAGACTCTAAACTTAATATTCACCAGAACCTCAAACTTTGAACACTAATTTGTCTGCAAAGATGTAACAATAATTCCCTTTACATATAGAAGTTCCTTTTTATCATACCAATGATATCCTTCCAAGAAGACATTTCATTAAAGGAGCTAAGGGTCACAGAAGAAGACTATGTGTGTTTGTCATGTGGCCCTGAAACACAGGTTGTTGAACCTTGTAATACAGATAATATACTTACCTATATGTTACACAACAAAGGCTATAAATAAGTCTGCACAGAACATACCGTTGTTTAATATCAAGTTGAGACACAGCATCTAACAAACTGGAATGCTGTACTTCATTTATCTCGTGGTCACTGTTATCACTACACACGGCATCAATGTCCTCCATTATGCAATTGATATGAACTGCTAGAAAAAGAAACAACACATTATCATTATTAAATACTAAACAGGAAAGAATGGTAACTATACATGAATGTATCATGTCATAATATCAGTAAACAAATCTAAATTTTAGTATTCACAAAGTAATAATGCTGTTGATATCTATGTTCTTTTGATCTGACACCAAATCAAATTAAGCACATTTAAGATTTGAAGATTTCGCGGCAGTGACTACCCTGAAGATGGATGCGATACGTTCCTCCAAAACGTCGGGTCACACATGATCTACACGATGTCACATCCCATTCAGTCTTCAAATCAAGCAGTTGTTCAATTATATTAGCATCTCATATTTCTGAGATAATGGTACTTTCACTATTCTGGCTCTGTAACACCTTTTACTTTTATCTTAAAAAAAACAGTCCATTTTCATAAATGTGTTAATGGGAACCACTTCCCGCTTCACTGTTTATATTACAAACCTGCATCAAACTGACGTTAATTGAAATGGATGAAAGAAGATAGTGAAATGCATGGTAAATTGTGAAAAATATGAAGTTCTTTATATTAAGTAAAGTCATGTAAGTTATATCATTCATCATACATTTTTGTAATTACTAATTTGAAAAAAAAAGTATACAAATCAAGTAACATAATGCACAATTTTACTTTAACATGAGATACTTTAAAGGAAGAATAAAGATAACAGGATACAATACATTACATTAACCCACACTCTATCTCTTCTTAATGTAAAATACTACTGACATCATATTCCTACTTTATTGAAAGCACGTAATTGACGGCCACATGAACATCACAGACACAAAACCACCAACAAATCATCTTCCGTCTTGTTTTCACGGATCCCCCTTCAGTATGCATCTGATTCTCTGTTAGCATAAGATAAAATCTCTACTCTATCCTTTCTCTTGGTTCCCCTATTCAGTGAACCGTGGTCGTTGGATCGACTTTCTCGCGCGAAACATGTTTAATTGTGTCGTTGAGGGGGTGTTGGTGGGAATGGTTCGTGAATATCTGTGTATCAAAAAAGTACGTATTTATTTCAGGCGCTGCTAATACTTTGTTTAATAATGGGACGTAAGTCTGCGAAGAGTAAGGAGAAGAGGCAACAACGTAAAGAGGAAATTGCTCGAATATCTGCTTCGCAAGCACTTGTGAACAGAGCAAATAATCAAGAGGACCCAATGGCACCATTTTCTGTGTTCAGAAAATTTGAAAAGAATGGCCTTACTGTCACGCTTGAATGCAAATTATGTGGTTCCCTAGATGTTGTTACAATGGACTGGATTTTTGAGCTTGAAAAGAGGAACATGAAAGATTTGTATGAACAATGTGAGTGGGGTTGGAATGATAAGGTAAAGAAGGAAGAGATGACAGATGACAGAGCATGGTATCTTATAGCACGAACTCCCGAACCAGAATTGAAACCAGTTGCATTTTCACATTTTCGATTTGATATGGACTATGGAGATGAAGTTCTTTATTGCTATGAACTGCAGTTAGAGGAAGAGGTACGCAGGAAAGGGTTGGGTAAGTTCATGATGCAAGTCCAGGAACTGATTGGATTTTCTGCAAATATGAAGAAAGTTGTTCTTACGGTACTAAAAGGCAATCCTGATGCAAAGGCTTTCTTTACTGCTCTCAAGTATACAATGGATGAAACGTCCCCAGAAGATAATGTACTTGAACACTATCCTTATGAGATACTCAGCAAAATGAACAAAAATCTGCCCTCTTCTAGATAACTATGGTCAAGACATCAAGTGTTGATTACTATAAATTGTGTTCTAAGATTGTTGATGAATAGGGAGGTGTATTAATAGTTCAAAGCTTCACATAAGCTTGCTATCTATTGTTTCATTATATATCAGCATTTTATTGAAGTATGGTAGTGAATTTTAAATCATGAAGATATGCGACTTAAAAATTAGGACATGTGTTACATTGCAGTAGAAGACATTTCACAGGAGAATATCAGCTGTTAATGAATCAGACTGTTGAACAGTAATGAATGTGGATTGATTGTACAAGTCTTTAACTATGCGTTAAACCAATAGAAATAAAATGTAACACTGATGGATCACTTGTGTGGAATTGGTATAGTAGGAGACCCATACTGTAATTTGAATTTTCAACAAATATGACCAGCACCTTTGGTGCAGGGTCTTGTGAAATCGATAGTCAGCTGCTGAAGAAATATCCTGCATTTATAGGAAGTGAGTTTGTTGCTGTATTAATGATTGTATATCTTATTTCTGCTGCTGTAACTGAAGTATTAAGGGAGGTTTTTACTTTTTTGATGTGATTACCCAGAAATTCGCATTAGTATTGCCAAATTTAGCATTATCAGGAAGTATCTCACCCTCATATTTTAATCTTGCATGAAATGTATTATAAATTTAATGAATAACTCATTTTCACATGTAAGATGCCAACAGAAAATTAAAGACTGTATTTGTTTTTGTTCTGGGATGCATTATATATTAAATTTTTAAATACATCCTGTACAAGTATTTGTGTCGGGCACACTGAAAGAATGAATGGATTTTGTTAAGTGTGTATTGGATTTAAATTGTATTTTTAGAGTTGCGTGTTACTGAATAAACCTATAGATTAAAATATTCAGTTAAGTGATTGATGTTGATGTTTTACAAATATCCTGTATTAATAAACACTTCTCGTAAGTGAAATGCACCATTAGTGTATTTATATCATAAGAAATTATGCTCTGTAAGGAATTTAAAGGTTAAGTTCTTATTCATGTAATGAACAGATGAATGAATGCATGAAAAGTAAGTAGATGCAAATATGTACTGGTCCAAAATAAAATTTGGCTCCTCTTGTCATTGCAGTGTAATGAAATAACAGTGCAGAGCTACTGGTTATTATTAAGTCTGTTAAGTACTGCTATTGTGTTCTTAATAGCAGAGGATTTTTTGTACAAAAGTACATTTACAAATAAAAATTGGTGTAATTTTAACCAACCCATATTGTGTTACTTTATTATACAATGATTTGTTATAATGCCATTTGTTGCACATGAACTAAATATTGTAGTTTCAGTGTCCAGAAGAGGTAGACACAGTACACCAATTTGGAATGCACTGTCTCAATCTTTAAGGTTAGAGATACGGAAAGTAATGGACAAAAATGCTGTTTGCCACCTAGAATCTCTCTCCAGAATATTAGTGTGTGAACTTATGCCAGACTACATGATGTAACATCCCAGAAGCCAGTACTCTTCAGTCACCAGTGTAAAAAGAACCTCAAATCCATGAGAAATGTGTGCTCTTACCAGTCACACAAAAAGAATGAAAATGAATTCATTTGTATTACAGGATAAAGAATAGTCGATTTACCAATTATTAAATGTATAGTGGAACCTCTCTTAACGAGCATAATTTGTTCCAGAATCTTACTCTTAATGCGAAACAATTTTTCCCATATAAATTAATGTAAAATACGATAAGGTGTTCCATGCCGAAAAAATACTCAAAAAATTTTATGTATAACGTTTATTCAAAGAAAATTATATATACATTGTTAAGGAGCGTGAATCATCTTCATCTCTTCTTCTATGCGGAATGAACCAACCTGGAATGTNCCTGGAATGCGAATTCGATTTGCAGAAAAAAAATCGAAATAATTAATTAATTATTTATGATATATCTAATTCTTCTTTTACCAGAAAGCTGTCTAGAGACATTTGTTTTTGCCGATGTTTCAAAATTTGGTGAAAATGTGACACAACATTATCATTAAATAAATTTGTAGCGCGCATAGCCACTGCCTTATTAGGGTGATGCTTCTCAATGTATGATGCAACAGTTTCCCATGCATTCAGCATTTCTCTTATTGCACCAGAAGATTGTTGCTTTGCTGTTACCTCCTCCTCCCCCTCCTCTGACAAACTCTTGAAGTCGCCGATGAAGTTCTCGGCTGCCTTCGTGTCAGAGCTTGCTGCTTCACTGTACCCTACAACCCTGTGGATGCCGGTTCTTCTCTTAAACTTCTCGAACCACCCACGGCTTCCCTTAAATGCTCCTTCTTTGGCCATTGATGATCCTGGTGTCTTCTTAACGAGGTCGGCGAACATCACTTTCGCCTTCTCACAAATGATGTTCTCATTAATAGTGTCACCTTGCAACTGCTTTTCGTTTATCCATATAAGGAGCAACCTTTCAACATCGTCGAGAACACGTAACCGTTGCGCAGATATTCTTGTCACTCCCTTTGAAGCATCTATCTCCTTAATCTTGTCCTTGTTNCTGGTTCTTGATGAATTTAAATTCTTCAAGGTCATCTTGTAGGTCTTGAGGATGGGCAGCAACAAGCGAGACATGGAGTGGCAGATCCATCTCAAGCAAATATTTTTTCACAGAAGGACCAAACACTTCATTGATCCAATCAGTAAAAAGGTCATGTGTCACCCAAGCCTTGTTGTTGGACCTCCACATCACACTTAGCCTGCTCTTCTGGACTTTACACTTCTTGAAGGCTCGTGGAGTTTTTGAATGGTAAACAAGCAGCGGTTTAATTTTCAAATCACCGCTTGCATTGTCACAAAATATCAGCGTGAGACGGTCTTTCATTGGCTTATGGCCAGGCAATGCATTATCCTCTGCTGTTATATAGGTTCGCTTCGGCATCTTTTTCCAGAAGAGACCCATCTCGTCACAATTAAAAACCTGTTGCAGCAAGTAACCCTCAAAATCTACGAGCTTCTTGAAGTCGCTGATGAAGTTCTCTGCTTCCTTTGTGTCGGAGCTTGCTGCTTCACCGTGCCTTACAATGCTGTGGATGCTGGTTCTTCTCTTAAACTTCTCGAACCACCCACGGCTTCCTTTAAATGCTTCTTCTTCGGCCGTTGATGATCCTGGCGTCTTCTTAACGAGGTCGGTGAAAATCACTTTCACCTCACAAATGATGTTCTCGTTAATAGTGTCGCCTTACAATTGCTTTTCGTTTATCCATATGAGGAGCAACCTTTCAACATCGTTGAGAATACATAACCGTTGCGTAGATATTCTTGCCACTCCCTTTGAAGCATCTATCTCCTTAATCTTGTCCTTGTTCTTGAGGATAGTGCAAATCATTGATGTAGACAGACTGTATGTGGGTGCTAGATCAGCCACGCTCACACCTCATTCTCACTTTTCAATGATTTTACGTTTCATTTCTACGGTTATTTTTATTCTCTTATGGCTGTCTTTTTGCAGCTTTTTCTTCGGGGACATTTTTGCAAGGGTTATTAAACTTCGCATAAAAAATTACAAATAATATGTCTGAACACAAGTTTGGAAAAATGTGCATCACAAGTGACACTAAGATGCTAGCGGAACGAGTGCTAAACACAGACTGATGTAGCAAGCGCACAATCCGGGACTTCCCCTCTCGTCACTCGTTATGCGAAACGTCGCTTGCTAAGCAAGTAATTTTTTACAATTTGTTTTGCTTGTTATGCGAATTACTCGTTATGAGAGGTGCTCTTTAAGCGAGGTTCCACTGTATTAGTAATACTTACCATTAACATCAGCTAGCTCAGAGGCACATACTGCAAACTATTTCTGGAAATGCACAAATGTAAAAACCAGGGAAAGGATCATGTCAAGTGACATACAGTGTTTCTCAGTTAGTGTGCTGCGACATTCTGAATGCAAATGCACTTCAACACATTTAACAACAGTTCATGTAACTGTGGTAAAGAGTCGGATCTTTCTATACATCTTGATGGTCTGTACTGCTGTTGGTGCCTTGGTATTTTCTGTATTTATTATATATGTTACATAGTGCTCTTTCGAGAACAACCATTTTTAACTTCATTATTTTATTACTTTTTTCATGTATTACACAGTTCTAAACTGCTGGTAATCTGTTAAATTTGTTCTGTGAACATAACCCATGCACTACACACTATGCTGCCACATGGACAACAGTTGGGAAACACTGACCTAATACCATAACAAGGGATATTAATTATGAATGACCTCAGAAGAGAAGCTTAAAAAAATTATACACTTTATTATTACTGTTCCCCCTCAACATCTGACATCAGGTCTATTTTATAATATGCATTATTATTTTATATTTTCACTGGCAAAGAATTGTACACAATTAAATGATAATTTATACACAGACAATAATACTAATAGAAAATTGATAATTCACATAATTCATTAGTACAAATCATAAGAATTAAAGAGAGTTGCTGTGGGGCACTCACTGCCCATCATTTCTCATAACAGATGTATCCCCATTGGTCAAACATGTTTCATCATCATCTTCATTGTAATGAAGAGAAATCTCAGAGTCCCGACGTACCTTCTTAATTAGAGGTACATTGTCACTATCATCACCGCTACTGTCATCACTGGGATATGTCCGTTTCCTCACACTGACTGGGGATCGTTGAGCACGATTGTTATCCTTCACAGAAGCCTCTACTTCGTTATCACTAACATCTGCAATTTCTCTTTTGTTGGTTTTACTTTCTGTTTCAGCATGGTTTGAGTCCCTGGATTCAATTTCCTCTTCACCAATGTCTTCTGCTTCAAGCTTGATAATCAATTCACCAGAATCACTTGATGATTCATCTTGATGTTTAGTTCTTTCCCATTCCCGTTTCAATGCTGAGACAGTTGGGCTGGGTGGTTGCAAATTGACTGACTCATCTGATTCCTCGAAAGTTCTTCCTTCCGGCTCCTGGGGTGAACGTGGTGGCCTTGTCCTAACTTCACAAGACACACTATCTTCTTCAGGAGGAGGAGGAGGAGGAGGAGGACTGTGGATTTCTTTGTGTGCACTGGCAACATCAACAGATTGCTCTATATTAGCAGATGAGGGACTACGTACAAGGGACTGTACTGGTGATGTGCCAGGATCTCTACATGACCCTCGGTCCGAAGTCCGTTCTTCCCACCCTTCAGAGTCTTCCTCCCCTTTATGCTGCACTCCATTATGGCATACTGGTGTCCGTGGTCTGGCTTCCCTCCCCACCTCACTATCTACCATATCTTCCTGATGTTCAGATGCTGTAGATGCATTCCCATTCTTTAACGATGTGTTTTCTTGCTGAAGACTAGTCACTGTGTCTTTCGCCTTACGTAGTTCCTGTTGTAGGTAATAGATGGTGCTTTGCATCCCTTCTACATCTTCATCTAAGTCTTGCAAGAATTCATCCAACTCTGAGAACATAATCATGTAACAAGCAATGATTCTGATATTAATGCATCATTTCTGACAATTAAAACCAATAACACACAGAAAACTTAGGATAATAACACTAAGTGCACACGTAAGTTATATTCTAATTTGTTTTTCCAAATATGCCAGCAATTCCTCCTCACCTTCTCTATGTAATTAATTATCTAATATAGCTATAAGGTCAAATATCTGATGGTAATAAACACTGTCGACTCTACTGTGGTCTTCTGTGTTATGAAACTATCACACATCATGGTGTCATAACCCAGGAAACTACAACACGAGTCTTCACCACCATAAAACCATAGTTACAATATCTGTATTTCACATTAAAATAAATACGGTAGGCCACTATCTGCTATTTTACTGTAAACCACATTGTTTTCCTTGCGGTACACTGAACGGCTGACTTAATCCAACATAAATTTGGTATAGTACTAGCACAAATTCAGTAGTGTCACCATTTTATTCTGCCTAGTGATTACATAAAAATCTGACCCAACAGAATGAGACAATAGCAAACTAAAAATGTATAAGGTGCTTCAAATATGACCAGGAGTGATTTTTTTTAACCATAATTGCCAAACACTTACTTGCACGTCAGTCTTCAACATACTCCCCTCAGGAGTCAACCGTTTTTTTCCAACGTTCTGGAAGCATCCTGATGCCCTTTTCAAAAAAGGCTTGTGGTTGGCGATGTATCCACTCCCGAACAGTCTGGATGACGGCGTCGTCCACAAACTGCATGCCTTGCAAGTCTGATTTGAGCCTTCTCAACAGGTAGAAATCACTTGGTGCCAAATCAGGACTGTATGGTGGATGTGTCAGAAGGTTCCATTTCAATTTCCAGAGGGTTTCCATTGTTTTGGCTGTATGGGGGCATGCACTGTCTTGAAGGAAGGCTACCCGCTTTCCACCTGTCTTCCGCTTGGATCAGAACTTTTCCTTCACGTCTGTTGCCAGAAGGTCTGAGTAATAAGCTGCACTGACTGTTCTGGCATCTATTAGAAAGTCTACATGGATAACCCCCTGCCAGTCCCAGAAGAACGTTGCCATCACTTTTCCTGCCGAAGGGCTCTGCCGCGCTCTCTCGGGTTTGGGAGAACTGGTATGCCGCCACTCACGTGATGACTGCTGGGATTTGGGAATGAAGTAGTGCACCCACGTTTCATTGGTGGTCACTACAGACTTCAAAAATGCATCACCTTCGTCTTCAAACTGCTGAAGGAGATGAGTGGCAGCTTGCATGCACACCATTTTGTTCACATCCGTCAAACTGCGTGGTACCCACCGTGCATTCACCTAGTGATAGTGCAGGTGGTATGTCACAATGTCTTCTACACTACCAACACTGATGGACAGCATTGCTCAGAGTTCTTTGATAGTGATGCGCCTATTCTCACGAATAAGCACATCTTCACGATCAATATTTGGCTTGGTGACGGATGTCTGTGGCCGACGATCATGCGGTTCATTCTCCACACACTCTCTGCCCTCTCTGAAGCACTTACACCACTCAAACACATGTGTCCGTGAGAAACCTTTTCCCCTTACTGTTGTTGGAGTCCGTGGTGAATTTCAGCAGACGAGACGTCTTCTCAAACGAGGAATTTGATCACAATGTGTTGTTCCATGCTCCGTGGTACCTTCTGTTCGCTCATCACTCTAGCAACTCCCAAACAGGACTGAAGAGGTTTTAACCCAAACAGGAGGGAGGGTGGAGGTTGTGGCTTCACTCTCTCAAGGTTGCACAGCTGCTGCACAGTGCGGCTTGTTTACACACAAATCAGTCCCGGTCATATTTGAACCACCTTGTAGCAAAAATCCAAACACAGTACAAAGCATCACCCTAATCCAAAAATTTGAACATCCAAACTCTCAATAGAGCATACAAAGCCTTTCCTTATGTCATCAGAAGTCATTGACATTCTTTGAGGATTTACTGTCACATGTTTATATGTATATTGGATAGGAAAGGATAAATATTATGCTGACTGAAAATTTATTTCATTATTTGTACTGACATCACAATATGCAAAATTAGTGTTTATTCTGAAAATTAATCAGTCAAGGGCAACAATGAGGATAATATTTACCTGACTGTGATTTCTTCACTTCCTCACTGAAACTCTTCTGAAGAGCCAAATCACCTTCCAATTTAGCCAGTCGACCACTGTTGATCATGCGACCTAATTCTTCGTTTTCCTGGTACAGCAAGCGACACTTTGCCATCAGCCTTTTGCCTGTGTTACTTTAAAACAGAAAGTAATGATAAGAAAATGCCCAGAACTTACTTCCTCCATGGAACACATTCCTTCTAGAGAAGATGGTATTTTCTCAGTAACTCAAGAGTTCTCCTATCTTCTGTGGAACCTGAAGGTTCATTATCATGTTTGCAAACGTTTGCAACTGGTCCCTACCTTAGCCAGATAATTCAATCCAAACCATCCAAATTTATCTCTTTAAAATCCATTTTACAGTATCCTACCTATGATAGGTCTTCCAAAAGGTCTCTTCCCTTCATGTTCTCTGACGAAAATTCTGCCTGCATTTCTATCCCATGCATGTCAAAGTTTTGAGCTCCCCCTTAAGTCACTATTTCCTACATGTGTGTCATATATAATATTAACATATCTGGTAGTTGGTTGAGGCACTATGCAACAAGCCAGAAGGTTGCAGTTTCAAGTCCCGATGAGGTCACTTGATTTCTTTCATTGACCTAATCCTTCCAGCCGCACTATGGCCCTTGGGTCGATTCAATCTCTTAACAGAAATGAGTACCAGGAATACTGTTGGGGGTAAAGGGCGGCCGGCGCATAAGGCTGACAACTTTACTGCCATCTATGAGCCGATTGTCTGGAAAATGTGGGAACTTCAACATCTCACAACCCCATGGGCCTCCATGGCCTGTTACAGGGATACTTTTACTTTTACCGAATCTAAGATGCAGTTCCATTCCACTTAACCTCTTGCCTGTTCTAAAAAATATTCTATGACTGCCAAATTAAAAGCCTGATGTTTCTGCAATTCATTTACTGTTTTCAGCTGTCACAAAACCAATACAAGCAATAGAAATGCAGGTAACTCATACTGTCTTATGAAGACAAATCAGTTTGTAAGATACTGCAATGAAAAAAAATCTAAATAATAACTGACAATATGGTACAGAGATATTTGTGTAAAGCTGGTAATTATTACTCTTGTCAAGAAATTACTTTGTTATTAACTATGGGTTCATAACCATCTTCACAACCACTCTCCTATGAACCATCTGAATACCTTCTATATTTTGTAGGCACCCCACATAGTCTCCTTCAATGAGGTTATAAGACACTAACAGTACATCCCAGATGCAACATCACAAAAAAAAAAACCATCACTGGACAAGATCCGGAGCCAGTTCCATCCATCTCCCACTCTCACAGCCCTCATGGATGAAGGTAAAGTCCCTGTGCTTAATTAATTGAGCACTACAACATGAAGGTGTATGGGGGAGTGGATGGAGATCCATGTATTCTTGACCTTGGCACTAGCTGGAGGTGAGTGGTCATCTTCATGTCCCGGCTGCTTTACCTCCAGAGAAAGGTCCCCCAGTACCCATTTAATAGGAGGCTGGCTGAGCTGCAGAACCGGTCTTGATGACCTGGAGTAGAAAAATCTTCCCACCAGGACTTGAAAGTCAACCCCTTAGCAGTCCAGCCCCTAGCCAGTTGCTATAGATATTGCACTAAACCATTTCCCTTATATCCACCTTCTTTGGGTCTTCCAAGGAGACTGTCCCCCAACCAAAAATTCTGGGTACATTCATCATCTGCCTTATCCTACCTACATGCCTAGTTTTTTTTTCTGTTAATATCTGCCGTATAGTGCTGACTTGAAAGATGGCTGAATAATGAACTGGAATGATTTCAGAAGGAAGTAGCTTTGAAAAAACTTGGAGTGGATAGTTGCGTGTCCCAGCTGACATCTGAATCAAGCATCACAAATACAAGTCTTGAGCATTACTGCTACATCAACCTGCCCAGCTGCCCAACCTACTACAGCCTCCCAAATTTCAGCCTAATACTGTGTGACCTGTATAAAACACGGATTCCCTTCCATAATACTATGTATGACACATATAAAAATGAGTGTACATACTTTCTCGTATCACACTGACCTTGACTAGGCTGCCTTAGAAATAAAATCCACTGTTGCGTGGATTCTTGGTTACTGAATACCAAACAACAATTAAAGTCGTCTAACTGGTAAGGCAGGTTTCAACAAAATTAAACACTTTGTTTATGGGCCCCTAGAGCATATACAGTTATCAATGTTATTTAGGGGAATGATCTCCATAAATTACTAAACTTGAAAACAATTATGGGAGCTGCTTTTGAGAATAATAGCCATTTTGTCTTTGGGGCTCATCTGAAGGGCACCTATTTTTGGAGCTGATGTTTTCATATTCAACAGATCTCAACCTTTGACAGATAAACTACAAATACTAAATATGAATAAAATCTGTCCAACCATGAAGGCACTAGAGATGCATTTATTCATATATAATAAAGACAAACGGCATTCCAAAAATGACTTCATCGTATACAGGGCAGCTTGGAACATGTAAATCCATAAAAATCTCAAGACTGATTGTTTTCACAATAGGAATATTTTCTCATATACAGGGTGGGGTGCAGAAACTTCTTCTTTGAAGGTGAATAAAAGGAAAATTATTGCTGATAGACAACATTTATGTTTAGCTAATGAAAGAACATATTTTAAAGTTTTAAACAAAATACCTTGAAGGTGGTGGCCACCATTCTCTATGCACTGATGCAACCGTTTTCTGAAGTTCCCCTCTGCACGTTCCAACATGTGCACTGGAATTTGGGCTACTTCCTGCCGAATAACATTCTTCAGCTGAAGCAGGTTTGTGGGGCGATGTTTAAAAACCTCTGCCTTGAGGCATCCCCATAAAAAAAAATCACAGGGCGTTACATCAGGTGAGTGTGCTGCCCACAGGATGTCACCTCGAAGTGAGATGAGCCGTCCAGGGATCTTTGCCCTCAAAACTGTCATCGAAGCTTAGGCTGTGTGGGCCGTGACACCATCCTGTTGGAACCAGACATTTCCTAGATGCATTTCTTCAAGAGCTGGTTTGAAAAAGATCTCAAAATCGACTGTTGAACTGCCTCCACATTTTCTGGCATCGTAACGGTCCACTGTCGTCCTGATGATTTTTTCACCACACTCCCAGTTGTCCTAAAGTTCTCTACCCATAAAACAATTGATTTCCGGTAGGGAACCGGACCTCTGGGCTTAATTCCCAAGTGAGTACGGAACACACGCTGCACTGCCACGTAGGAATGGTTGTTCGAAAAATAGGCGTTGACAGCAAACTCGCGATGCTCACTCGTCCACCTCATGTTTCCTACTGAGGGGTATTAGATAGAAACTTCTGCAACTGCTGCATTCGCCGAGCCTATCCCCACTTTTCTGCGACCTCCCCTCCCTTCACAATGCGTCTTCACAAAAAGGAAGTTTCTGCGCCCCACCCTGTATATTTCATATATGAGAAAGTACAACTTCATCCTTCATTATGTGACAGCAGATGGGATTATGGCAGTCCAGAACAACAGGATAACATGTTCTGATTTTCATTCCCCTACAGAAGGACTTCAAAGAATGAACAGATGCTAGATGACTCATATCCATTATATTCTATCCTGAAGGGGACCAGGAAAGAAGTGTTTCATAAGTTATAAGTCACTTGACAGATTACCTATCGGGTGTGAACTTCCATGCACTCAGCTCATTTTGTGTCTCCTCAAGGCGTGCCCTAGTTGCAAGAAGTTCCTGTCTCAGACGCTGAAGCAATAGGTTCACTGCTGGGTCAAGCAGGGCTGAGCGAAGTGCAGCAGCTCCTGGGGCTTGTGCTGCCTTCAACTCAGCTATCTGATTCTGCACAGAATAAACTCCTATCTTATAAATGCAGGAAGAAAAAACCTGTAGAGACAATAACTATGGAACAGAGATCATTACTTCTGCAGAAGAAACTCTCTGCTAACACACCCTGAATATCTAATACCAATAATACAAAAAGGCCACCACTGAAAAGAATTCAAAGCTAGTTCATAGTCTTAACCTACCCAGTTAAACTCACGGAACAGTTCCATTCAACGCTCTTTTGATCTAAGGGCTTAGACTCCTAATAGCTCTGAACTGTGAAACTCAAAGTTCCTGTAGTAGTTCCTACTGATTTATCTTAACTATGGTTATTCATAATTCTATATAGTATGATTTGGAACTGTAACAGAGTAGGACAGTTCATAAGGGCTTTCCAGTCCTTATGAAATAAGTCAAGCAGAATAAAGTTTTCTAGGACTACTCAAGCAGAAGCTTTAAGACTTCTGCCCCATGATATTCCTGGTTCCAACCTTCTGCCCCGTTTCTTCTCAGAAACAGCGAACAATTTCAATTCCTGCTCCAATACACTAATTACCTTTCTGTTACATATCAGGGAGGTTATTCATCACTGAAACAAAGCTCATCAATTAGATCTGAACTCTGTAAAACAAAGTTATATTAATGGCCAACACACAACATATTTTGAAACAATCCTCATTAAAAAGAGTACTATATTCTGGGATACACCATGTAGTCTGTCAAAAGTTAATGGACATTTCAAAGGAACATATCACCTACATCTACAGAGTCAAAGAATAAGCACAACTCTGCTTGCCACCTACTTTCATACTGGTTTCTTGCTCAGCTTATTCTTCGACCCTGAAGATGGAGGCGATATGTTCCTCTGAAATGTCGGTTGACTTCCAACAGACTACGTGGCACTATATCCCAGAAGACAGAACCCTTCATAACCACTGTTGTGAGTACCTACAATCCTCACTATTCTTATCAACAATCTAAAGTAACATTAAGTCTTCCATGATGATCCCGGGTCTGGTCAAGTGGGATTTGCGGTGGACAAAGTGGCACTGGGGCAGGTTTTCTCTGAGTATTTCTGTTTCCCCTGCCAATCTTCATTCCACCAATTGCTCCACAATCACCCTCACTTATCATGTGCGGCTGGCACAATAGGCCACAAGTGGCCGCAGTACAACGGACTTAGTCCCACCCCACTAGCAATAAAAAAAAAGTTTTCCATGAAGAAATCTAAACACAGCAGACAATTCACTACAGAAACACTTGCCTTTCGTACAAACTAAAGCTCTCAAAACGTTTATAGCATAAGGATCTTACTTTCAATACAGTTAAAGATGTTAAAAAAAAAATGTGTCACCATTGCTCCTAAGCACTGGTCCGGTTACAGCTTTTGTTACCATCTTATAGATGAAATGTAATTACAGCGTAAGACTACATACCAGAACAGGTGACACTGTTCAAACTAAAAGCCTGAAAAACAACACACCCTACTCTAGATGAAATATAAAATAAAAATTCTCATTATATAATTTTCTTCATTGTCTTTGGACCTTTCTATGGATGCTTATTTTACTAAAAACACAGTTCAGTATTCTGACAAAATAAAGCTACTGTTTGATAGTTTTTGTACATTTTTAATATAGGCATTAACTAACACATACTGCATATTCCTGCATTTCTTGTTCCTTGGTGGCTAGCCGACGGACAAGCACTTTCTCCCGTTGAGTGGACTCAAGATTTTGTTGCCGCAGTCTATCTTCAGAATCTCTAAGATTTGCCAATTCAGCTGTAAATACAAAATCAGAAATATAGTCAGGAAATTAAATACATCCAACTCAAAATATTTCCTATTAAAGAAAATCCTGCATTAGGTGACAGATGAGATCTACACATAACACATATTCTCCTACATCTGCAGCAGTATTCTCAAGAATGTCCCTTCCAGTAATTTCACGGTAAATTAAACAAAATCACTGAAACAATGTACTAATTAGAAGAGATCCCAAGCATGTGAAGGATTGGTGCAACCAGTTTGTGTAATATTTATGACAAATGCAGACTGAATGCAATGCTATGAAAAATTAATGTTCAGTCATAAATAAAATTATTAATTCAACAGTACTAGTTATTTCCTGTATTCAGCTAATCATGAAATTCCCTGTCTTCATGGCACCCAAAGTTTCATCTGAGTAATCACAAAACACCACCACTAAAGAGAAAAAGCTTTCTTCTTTAAAAGGGGGGGAAAATTAAGGTGATGATGAAGATTTGGCATATATATATTCTTGGAATGACATTAAAAATGCACATTTCATTTACACATGGTGTCTGTCTGTATAGATATCAAAGTGAATTAAACTTAAATGCAGCGATACTCATGTGACATTAGTTTTATACACTAATCAGAATGCATATGAGTTCAACTGAAGTCCATCAAAGAACACAAGAGATATGTGTATAAGGTACTGATTATGATAGCCTTAAAAAATAAGATCAATGAAACTTATATACGGCAAAAGCTACATAATGTGCTACATATCAAGTTCCATCACATTCATAGAGCAAAAAAAAAGAAAAGAAAAAGAAAGTATTGTATATAAACATTCAATTCAGTTCAAGCAAATGGGCCTTAAAATTAACCAAACCAGAACAATCACAAAGCAGTTTAACAAAATGTACTGTACATTTATCAAACTGTTTGAATGAAGTGAGCCCAGTGGTTTTGCTGCTATTAAAACTGGAGAGAATCGTTGTACATTTAGATGGGAGGAACGTCTTGACTTATTTACCCAAATAGCTCAACAATTTGTGGGAAGCCCTTAGGTAAAATAAGAGTTGGATAAAATATCTGCTCTTCATTAATTTATGTATGTTATCACAGATTTTCTAAATGTAGGATCAGTATTTGAAAAAAAGAACCATATTTACATGAAACAATGAAATGTGCTACAAAATATATTGGATTTGAAGTTCTCATAGCAGTGGCTATGAAGAGTTCTGTCTTCTGGGATATAACGCCATGTAATGTGGTGAAAGTCAACCGAATTTCTAGAAGAGCATAACATCTCAATCTTCAGGTCTGAGGAGTAAACCAAGCAAGAAACCAGCATTCAGCAGCTAGCAAGCAAAGCTCTGCTGGTTGCCTGCTTCATGCTGGTTTTTTGCTTGGCTTACACTTTGACTGTGACAAATGAAGCACTATGTTCCTCCTAACCATAGGGTGACTTTTCACCAGGCTACATGGTGTCATATCCCAGAAGATAGAATTCATCATTTCTCTTTGTAGTTTATAGGACTGCTCCTCCATCATGAACCTACAATTTGTACATGACATAATGAAGAGGAATTAACAGCACCGGATTTCAGATATATGAAAGTTCCAATTTGCATTAACATGCAAGCACTCTCATTTTAATAGCTTGTTTCCTTTGTACTTTTAAGTACACATTTCTGTTATGTGGTATGTGACAACAATACAGGATGTACAGATGCCAGGATGAGTGTTACACAGTACAAAAGGTGAAATACCTGGAGTAACATATATTTATGTATTATCTCACTGTAGGAAAAACACATAAAAATCGTTGGTTAGAATGGAATCTGAACCCTACATGTGCTGTGACCATTCTTCTTTCAAGACATTTATACTGATTCAAGAGATCTTCATACCCACACTGTAACACCCTAGGTCTGCAGCCAGCCAGAGTCCTACTTCACTTTGCTGCCAATATCTTTTTGCAACACAAATGATGTTTAGCACTCATTCAGTCTGCAATAGCTACTAGGACAAGGATGATGAAAACAATGATCAACAAGATGTTTAGAAAATGAAATGCTCCGTCTTCAGTATACACAGTACTCTCTTGGCATTAATACCAAATAGTGTTTTAGTGAGGGAAATAATAATTGCAAATCACATAAGTAAACAAAGAATGTTCATATGTTTATGGGATCATTGTAACAACAGAAAAATGTTTTAAAAAATGTAAAATGTTACTGAATGATCTTCATAATATTACTTCCTTAATATTTAATTATGATTTATAGTTGCAAAAGTGTGAATTCTTTTAGTGTGGAAAATCTGCTGGTTCATGATGTAACTTTCATGTAAGCTGACTGACATGGTTTCCAGGAAGAAATAAAGGCGTGAGGATGAGACCAAAACACGAAACACAAGAGATGACAGAAATGTGTTGAAAGCTACTGGTGCCCAGGTATCTGAGGGTAATGTTACACACATTATGTTAACACAACTGCACTTACTTCCTCCTTTCTCCCACCATTTCACTTTGTGTGCTGTAGCCGACATTTTCCTTTCTGGTCTTTCATACTTCGATACACCACACCTACTTCAGTTAGATGGAACAACAGCCAGGCAAATATTCGGTTAACATAAGCTCTGCCATTTAGGTTGTGTTGTATAAGATGTCTTACAGGTGGAGCAGGTCACTGCAATGAAGCTATTTACTTTCTCCCACTAGATGCAGGTTGAGTAATTGCATCTGCCACCAGGATCATATGAATCAGTGGTTCCATAGCTGACAGCCAGTGGGGCAATAATGGGCAATAAAGGCGTGAACTTCTTATGTCAATTATCTTGAAAAGCACAGTGCCCTAATAGCAGTTTTACAGAACGCTTACCATGACTTCTCTGCTATCATTTCCTTGCAACTACTCCTACACACCATTAAAAAAAATCAGTTGTCCATAAGGACAATCTGCCACTTACTGAAGCACTTCTTGTGCACTTGATTTCAGATGGACACTCAACACACCAAATCTAAGAGATCTAACACAAACTAGAGAAAACACTCCAAACCAAATACAAGCCGCTGAATTTTATACAAACGAGAATGCTGCTGTAACACGTGGAGGATACATCACTTCTCTGCTTCTGTGAACACAATATGCTACTCACTGTCACTTCAGTAGGCGAACAGACTTCTATCTGGCCTATGCTATACTCACTCACTTGATTTAAACTACATCAAGTAGCACTGCAGAACACTTGACCATTCACAGAATGAACACAATATTGAAATAAACTAGTGTTTGACCAATGGATCTCGAACTATGAAGCTTATGTAAGGCATATAGTGCATTAACTGTAAGGAAAATGGTAAGCAGAAGTACAGAAATCTCCTACAAATAAGGCATAAAGGATAAGGAATGAAGAAAGGCTTCTTTCAGCTCGAGATACCTTGGCATTATCATGCAGTTCCATGGAGACACTTGAGACCATGTGATGGCACCAGCATGCAGGAACAAACATTTTCTTGTTGCAAATGACACACATATAACTGTTTTGTTACTGGTAGCTTCCTTTGTACCAGACTATCAACATAATTCTAGCAAAGTTCCAACTTGTTTGATGATATATTTCAAAACAAAATATAGTTTTGCAAATTCCAGTCACAGGAAGTCTATCTTAAACACCAAACCCTTTGACTGAAATTCTGTATTATTGAAACAAAATCTGGTAATGACATATCATGACACCACCATGATACAAACAAATGTATATATTCTACTTGCATAACAAAATTTATGCTCCTTGTGACAGAACTTCATTATTTTACATACTGAGCACATAACTACTTTCTTACTGAACCTCTGTGAAAAAAAAAAAGAGTACAATGTAAGTGCATCACATTCTCTGTCTTGGTCATTAAACCAAACCTAGGATAGAATACACTTTGTTGTTCAGTTAATTCAGCTGTCTCAGTAACAGCTGTTACCTAACTGCGTCACATCTTCAACAACTTTTAATCACTAAATTAATATTTACTTACATAATTATTATCCAAACAGAACAGCTGTTTATGCTGACATAGTATAAAGTTCAAACAAAGGATATGTCACCATTTTGACAATATTATGGCACAAACTGGCCTTAACACAAATACATATCTTACATTTTGTGTTACAATTATTTCCAATATGATGGCCACAGGTCAGGAATCATGACCCTGACCTGTAAACTCTGTATCTAGCTACCAACTACTGTTTCATCAGCAACATAACTGCAGAAATTAAAACAAGTCAGTTTATTTATTGAAGACAATTCCTGAGAAGTAAAAACAATCGTGCAAAAGAGATTTGTGATGCTAAGATTATCTGTAGGTAGCTTTTCCCAATTATCCAGAGTACAGATTCTAATTGGCCAAATTCAGCTGAATGTATCCTCCCTTTAGATCTATATTTTCAATGTCTCAAAAACGGCTTATCAAATGAGGGAAATTATTAAAACAAAGATATAACATTTACTTCATTTATTCCACAAGATTTATCTGGGACATTTAATTCCAGGAATAACAGTTGATCAGTTTTCAGCAGCCATGACAGTTCACAGTGGGTATAACCTTATTACTCAGTTAAAGATTCTGAGTCACATATTCAAAGGAAGAAACTGCTCTTATATCTGTTTGCAAAGTCAACATTTCTTTATACCACGAGATAGTCGTAATTAACAAATATGAACATACATGGGGAGAAACACAACACATCATGACAATGGGTTTCTTGCATTTAATCAAATCCACCTCTGTGACCCCATAATCTCTGCATCACATATGTTTTATAGTCACAATACCATGTTTCTTATTTATATGCACATAGCAGTATCTGCCACTGTCCACCACTATGACAAAGTAAAGAGGAAGATTAGCTCTTAGGTGTAACTTTACCTGTGTACCAAATTCTACAAAGCATGTCCATACAATCTGTATGCATACACAACTGGTCTATTTACCATCCTGTATTCATGGATGTGTTACAGTATCTGACATACGAGACTACAGCTTCTGCTATTTTTTACAGTTCAAATTTTACTTTCTCCAGCTAAAACCTCATTTTTTTCTAACACTCAAGTTATTATTTCATTTTCTTCAAAGGCTTGCATGAACGCCCCAACTGCAGATAGGACTCTTATGGACTGTACTGAGTTCACTAATTTTTCCTCTAAACTGGTCACCAATTACTATTATATTTCAGTACAATATCTTCCTTTTTTGTTAGCACTGAAGAACACAGACTCCCCACACCAAATTATGAATATGCCCCTTCATTCAGAACTATGTTCATTAAATAGTTACTATAGGATTCTGACGACGGTGTATAACACACAGAGATATTGGGTTTTCGGACTTTATCCATCGTCCTGGTTTTTTAAGATAACTAATAAATAATAGTTATCTTAAAAACCAGGACAATGGATAAAGTCCGAAAACCCAATATCTCTATGTTCATTAAATCTCTGCTTTTGAGTCCTTAACATTATAATGTAATTTAATCTCCTCCTTCCGCTTCAAGAATGTTGCACAACAGTATGCCGTTCTGTATGTCAGTCTCTTGACAAACTTGCGGAAGGGCTGATATCATAAGGCACCACCATAACACTCTCACACAATGCATTTTCCATTTGGGGGTTATTTTACAATAACATCAGCAGCTAGACAATAGTGTCAAACAGTAGGACGACAGGTGAATAATGAATTGGAAAGAATGCGGATGGAATCAGTTGTAGCTTAATCAAAGTACTATCCTGGCATTTGCCTGGAGGGACCGAGAAAAACATGACAAACATCAGTCAAGATAGCCAGTGTCCCAGCTGATATTCAAACCAAGCAGCACCCATATAAGAGTCTTCAGCATTACCACTATGCCAGCCTATGTGGTTACACAGTGTTACACATTCATGTATGCACTTTCATAACTGCCTTCAGCTTGGACATTGGTACTAGTACAGCTTGTCAACAAGATAATTTATAACAGATTTGTATCTGCATTAAATGAACATCAAGGGCAGTGATGTATGTAAACACATAAGGAATGCATTTGAAAAACTTACTCTACGAGGCATAGCCACAAAATAAGTTCCATTTGCAAACATTACCACTGCAGCACTGCACGTGTGCAGAGTTTGTTGGTCCTTTTGGAAGGCACAGACACCATCTGCAGACAATCAAACTGCGTTTATGCATCGTCATGTGTGTTTACAACGTTCAAGAAACTCGAGAAGCCCATCTCATGTGAAATGCGGTCCGTAATCCATTTCTTGAATGCAAGAAATATGAAACCGCCTGACATTCACTGTCAATTTTGTGAAGTGTATGGAGAACATGCCATGAGTGATTCAATGGCACGGAGATGGGTAAGACACTTTAATGAAGGGCACGAAAATGTGCATGATGATCTGTGAAGCAGTCAACCGTCTGTGGTTAATGAAGATTTGGTGCGTGCAGTGGAAGAAAAGATTCAAGAGAACAGACAATTCACCATTTCGTCACTTTTCATACATTTTCCACAAATTTCATGGTCACGTCTTCATGAAATTGTGTCTGATAAACTTTTTTCGGAAATTGTGTTCATTTTGGGTGCCGAAGATGCTTACGGATCAGGCCAGTACGTTGACCTTTCTGACACAATACAGTGAGCAAAGCGATGACTTCTTGAGCCACATAGTCACAGGGAACAAGAGACATGGGTGTCACACATAACCCCTGAATCAAGGCAGTAGTCCATGAAATGGATGCACACATCATCGCCAATAAAGAAAAAATTCAAATAGACCATTTCAACTTGCAAGATCATGTGCACAGTGTTTTGGGACAGACAAAGCGTTCTGCTTGTGCAATTCTTGCCTCAAGGCTCAACAGTCAATGCAGGTGTCTATTGCAACACACTTAAAAACTGTGTAGTGTGATCTAAAACAAGCAACATGGCATGCTTAGTTGGGGTGTTGTGATGCTTCATAGCAATGCCTACCCATACACTGCCACCACATCACAGAATCTCATTGTGACATTAGGCTGGAAATAATCTGATGATCTCCCCTACAGCCCAGACTTAGTGCCAATTGATTTTCATGTGTTCCTGCATCTGAGAACTGTCAGAACTGGTCAGTGGTTCCATGATGACGAGGTCAAAGAAGCCATTAACACAGGGTGTGCATCGGAAGTGGCATCGTTTTATGATGCAGGGATACAAAAACTGGTGTCCCACTACAAGTGCCTCAACAATGGTGGAAATTACCGTATTTACGCATGCATAGGCTGCGTGCATGTATAGGCCGCAGCACAATTTTCAGACAGAAATTATAGAAAAAACAATTTTCTTGGAATATTATTTCAGGAATATTACACCCTGTATTACTAATTATGAATATAATTTTTTTTTAAATGAAGTGTGATTTCGAATATTTTGAATATAAGCCGCACCCCAGTTTCCCTCTTGAATTTTTGGCAAAAAATGTGCGGCCTATACATGCGTAAATACGGTATGTCGAAAAGTAACATATGGTATGTACCTCAAAGGGTTGGAAATAATTTTTTTTAATAAACCATCGGAACTTATTTTCTGGATAACCTACGTACACTGAATGAGCTTTCAACTGTTCTACTTATTCAGTCATCTTGGTACAGTAATAAATGAACAGCAAATGATTCAAATCATATCTTCTAGAAAAACCTGAAATCAGACTCCATTGTACCTATACTGCAAGGCAGTAATTATCACAAGTTTTGTAAATATGGGAAAAATGGAAATGGCCATCAATGGTAGCACCACTCTCTGCTATTATAGCAATGTCAATGGGTATATGAGAGTACACAACATGTGTATCCTGAATGTATAGAGAATGTAAAGTATAGTAATTACGAAAATAAAGACCAAAGTTTTGACAACAAACTTAATTTTCTTCTCAATACATCCACTTTGAGACAGAATTCTAATCATCTGCCTTCACTGTGTGTAATCCTTTGGTCCTTTATTCTAGCAGATAATGCTTTCTTGATCTATATATCACATTTTTTTGTTTCCACATGTATTCAATTCAACCTGTAACAATGTACAACAATGAGAACACAAACTACCTTCTTGATTTGATGTTTGGGACTCAAGCATCTCCACATAGGAGTCCAGTTCTCGCCAATTTCTCAACAGATCTTCATGACTTATTGACTCAAGCTGCTGCTCATTCAACTTAATACGTCGTGGATGGCGACTATTAATTGTAGTACTAGGTGATGCAGACAGAGTACCAGTTTCATCAGACATAGTTGTAATTCTATAATTAGAAAGAAATACATATATTTCTCTATACTTCTGCTCATCAGTAATCCTGCTTCAAATTTTATATTTAATTATCAAACATGTCAATTCCAAAAGGTAAATTATTAATTTTATCATTCTGTCCAATAACAGCAGACATTCATTCTGAATAGGCTGAGCCTCAACTACTGCCAGCAGTAAAACACAGGTAGCAGAAGGAGATCCATAAGAGAAAATGATGTAATAAACAAAAACTAATCTAAGAAACTATTTACTTACTTACTTACTTATGGAGCTGAGCCCTTCTTGAGGAGCCACTAAATCTGCAGCTACTCAAGAATTTCCCAGGATTTTATAGAACCCGAAGGTTCATTACAGTGTTCACAAGAGCCCTCCACTGGTCCCTATCATGAGCCAGACCAATCCAATCCATACCATCCCATCCTATCTCTCTAAGATTCATTTTAATACTGTCCACCCACATACACCTTGATCTTCCCAGTGGTCTCTTTCCTTCTGGCTTTCCCACCAATATCCTACATGCATTCCTCTTCTCCCCCATTCCTGCTACATGCCCTGCCAACCTCATCTTCCTTGACTTGATCATTCTAATTATACTTGGAGAAGAGTATGAGTTATGAAGCTCCTCATTATGCAGTTTTCTTCAACCTCCTGTCACTTCATCCCTCTTCAGTCCAAATAATCTCCTAAACACCCTGTTCTCAAATACCCTCAGTCTATGTTCCTCCCTTAATGTCAGAGACCAAGTTTCACACCCATACAGAACCACAGGCAAAATTATAGTTTTGTATATTCCAATTCTTATGTTTTTTGACAGCAGACAAGAAGACAAAAGGTTCTGGACTGATTGGTAGCAAGCATTACCTGAGTTCAATCTCCTCTTAATTTAATCCTGAATCAGGTTTTGATTTGTTATCACTATTCCCAAGTATCTGAACTGTGCCACATTTTCAAAACATCTGTTTCGTTATCATTTTGTCATGATTTTGCCCTGCATGTTGGTGACGAGATGTGTTCTACTCTTGTGGCTGCATGCGATGTATCGTTGGATCTGATACAACACATGCAGCCACAAGAGTAGAACACATCATAAGACATAATATACACAAAACATTAGAAACTTAAGAAGAACGACCCCCATGTGGATGATCAATAACACGCACGAATTTAAAATATGACGTATGAGATAACAGTTTTCAACAAGTTTTAAATACATAAACTTTATTATTATATAAGGACGTACACAAATTTAATATTATTTGTAAATGGACATATAAAGGCAAGCAATGAAATGGTTGATGGATTGATACACCTGAAGATGGCAGCATACTGCTGAAACATGTAGTGTAGAAGTGGTAAATGAGACTGTATGCACTTGAAGACTGTTAATACATACACATTATGAATATGAATCAATGCAACAGGACACGAAAATACAACATAATTCTGAACATCCTTCATGGAACCACAGATTATGCTTCTTCAGTTCATGATAACCTAGACTATCCTTGGCAGAAATTTTGATATTCTAATTGCTTTCCCAAGCTTGCTGTCCATGAGCAAACCCTGGACAACTTCAAGAACCTCCTCATCAAGATAGACAGGCAGCACAAAACCTGCCCCATACAAGAAGGATGATAGGCATATGGACAAGAACCTACGTGGTTTAAAAAATTTTAACTAGTGACAATAAAGGTTTTTTAAATTAACATCTAGAAACTTTAAAAACTTTACAATACCAGGAAGCTGCTGTGATTGTGAAATGTTCGACTTTATGCATACTGTGCATTATAGAATATAAGTGTATGTATTTTAAATCAAAACACCTATTGTGATGGTAGTTTCCAGTTCGTAATGATGTGCCCTCTGAAGATGGTCCATAAGGACCGAAACATGTAAGGGAGATAAGTTTTCATGTAGTAAAAACTTATGTCACATTGGATGGAGTGGTTTGTATTTATGATGGCAATACTACCACTGGATGGCTGGACACGTCACTTAGTGATGACCATACCTTAATTAGCAGTCAATATGTATTTACCGTTAACTAAAAAACAATGTATTTAATGGCAAACCAATCAACACAAATATACTTTACCACAAACAAAAATAACCAATTCCACACACTACCGACCATGACATCGACGGTTGGTCCTTCAAATGATTTCACATATCATATGTTTTTCACTTCATATTTACATCTGTACTTATATTATGACATGGTCTACATTCCTGGCATATCACTATAAAAGTTCTACGGAATGCAAAAGAAAAAAATTGATATAATCAATTCCCTGTCATTTACACAATAATAAACACACAGTATGACTCACATCAGTAACAGCTCCACTCACACTTATTAGAGCTGGAGACGATGGGGGAATTAAAGTTTAGGTTCTGTAATAGATTAGGGTTATATTGCCTCCATGCTTTTACAGCTCACCTCATTCAACGTGCAACAACAAATACCACGAATAATAGGTTAATTAATAGCTCTCGCAGTATAACCGAATATTTTTTCGTTATGAACTTTTTGTACTTATAATCTAAACGTTCTAAACGTATATAGATATATCTTTTCACAACTCATAAAAGACCTAAAAACATAATCGATTCCAAAAACCGCGATCACATCCGACGAGTTACCTGTGAAACATTGCACACCATGGGGGGGGGGGCACAGGGCGTTCTCCCTCACAGTTCCATTGATCAGTATAAAGTGACTACGGATCAAAGCATGAAACAAGACCAGAGATGCGTTGTCTTTCTAGCTTCTTGCATTTCTTAATTCTCAACTAATCGTCACAATAATTACATAGATAAAGGGAGACTGTGTTAATTCTAGATGCAATCTGATATTAGCAGACTATGTAAATCGTGTGTTTAAATGCATTCGCCGTTCTGAATTTTACCGGAAAGCTTACAGTAATCGAAGTTTGTAGAAATACCACGTATACACAATTATGGTGTATCCAGTAATTTACTTCAGTAATAATGCATTCCCATAATACGCATGTTTGATTTACACGCTGTGACTAGAACCGATTCCTTGGTTAGAACTGTGCATTATATTTGTTACACTGATTGATGTATACGTGATACATGCAACTTTCACATTGTGAGTGGAATTTCGTAATGCTGCATATCGTATGATAGAGACCGGTAGAGACTATGGGCTAATACTATTGTCACTAGATTCTTCATTGTCCCACTTCGACCGTTATTATGATATATAATAACTTCTCTAAGCATCCATACGAGCTGATGCATAGATATTAAAACCATGTAGATAGAGATATCAGCGAAACATTTGAAGGACCATCAGAACTACGAAAATAAGGTCGGAAAGGTTCATTAAATAGCTCTAATCCATACTCGCTACATGGTGTTTATTTAATCGTATTGCCACGTGTATGTCCTACTACAGACAGGGTTTCGGTTGATGAATAGATTTATATCTGACGCGCGCGCGCACACACACACACACACACATACACATTAACACAAACTAGTGTTCTCAATGCACTAGCCGTTTCCTGGCAAAGGATTTTAACAGAGGAAGTATAATAGCCTCACTGAATTACACACTCCAAATATCTCACATAAAGATTTCTCTTCACAGTCGCACCCTTACAACCAACTATTTCTTCACAGCCTCCTGTACAGAACTGAATTCTCAACTGACAACTGCCTGGATCAAGTCCGTCAAGTCAAAGTCAAAGTCACTTTACGCCTTTGCGTCAAGTCACTTGATACACTCGACCAGAGATCTTTTTCCCAGCTGAACAATTTCAGTCATATTTGAATCTGAATTCATTTACGTTCCGTAAAGCCAAGCACAGGTTGACACCTTAGGATATGGAATAAGTAAAGTACAAATACATAGATGTACAATAATAGTTTTGCTTGAAAAGTTAATAAGATTATAATAATAATAAAAATGTAAAGCTATCCGTGAAGGCCCATAGGGTTGTGAGACGTTGAGGGTCCCACATTATCTAGCTAGACAATCGGCTCAAATATGGTGGTAAGGCTGTCAGCCTTACGCGCCGGCCGCGATAAGATTATAATACAGTATTAATATTACAGTGTTAATTGGATACATAGAGCACTGAATACAAAGAAGCAAAATGATACAGTAACGTGCTTGGGAATACACTTTAGCTTAGAATTGTTGCTAGTTACTGTTTGTTTACATTGAAATGTTTATCGACGGAGTAGATGGTGTGAGTAAGTACCTAGTGTTTCAATGCTGTTTTAAATTTCACAATATTACTAGTTGTAAGAGGCCCATAGGGTTGTGAGACGTTGAGGGTCCCACATTATCTAGCTGATTTGGCACCACATATACACGGTGCCAAATCCCAGAAGACTGCTTTCTTCAATATTACTAGTTGCTTTTTAGAGACTTTGATGGAGGATATTGAACACATGTAACGTCCTCTCTGACTAGAAGATGGGGTTTTCTCTTAGGAATACGTTTCGGATGCTTGGTCTTTCGTCAGGTGTACGTATCGCACACACAGCATTCGTAAAGGCTATGACAGCATGCCTCCTTACCGATATTACTCTCGGCACTGGCGATTGTAATTTTGCAGGATTTGTCATGCTTTTGCATATAGATGGCAGATGTAAAGCATTCGTGAAGTCATGCCGACCTTGTTTCCCAGCAACGCAGAGAAAGTCTGTAAGCGAAGATGGCGAATGACGTTTTGGCGTACAGGAGAGAAACACGACGTCGGCGTATTTTGGAGAATTCAGAAAGTAGATTGCAAAAGATAACTGGGAAAGGCGATAACATATCGAAAGGTAATATCTTAATGGTGTATAATGTTTGTTATTTTACACTGAATAAACATGCAGTCACTGCCCTTTGTGCAGACAATGAAAGTGCAGATTTCTAAAGAAAAATTATCTCTCATTTTGCAGTGACATTTGATAATGACGAAGGTTCATTACGTACCCAGAATGGTACTTCCTTGCGACAGGTGAAAAATGGCGAAGTTCAACTGATTGCGAGTTCTCTTGGTTATGTTGCTGAAAGTCATGCAGTAGGGTGCAGTTTGGGGCAGCCAGTGAAATGCTATCGCCCGGAAATTAAAACTCTTCTAGAGCCAGAATACTTTGGCACATTGAGCTCAACCAGTGAATTGCCTAAACGCATGGAAACATTTATTTCAACTTCATCCAGTTATCATTATGTTTATGCTGCCAAATTGCATTTAATTTGCCTTGCTGTTTTGGTGAGAATTATGCTTCTTGTCAAATGTGGCTTTATATTTGGAGAGGTAAGATATGTGTATTTAAGTATTTCAGATTCTTACAGTCGTGTTATGAATTTGGATGAGCTAAATATTCTATAATTTCTGTAGGCTGATTGTGCATTATAATCCCTTTGTTTGGTTAATGAACCTGTAGGATAGGAGATGTATCCGACAGTCCTGTGATTCTTCTTGTTAATTTACAGTATATACGTTCGTAGTTAATGGCAAAGTGTAGTTATGTAGGTTGATTTTCACCAGTCTGCATGGTGTTATATTCCAGAAGGTAAAGAAGTTTTGTATTCATTCATTTTTATTTGGCATTCATAATTGCTACAACAGTAACGCTCGAACAAGTCACATCATTAAATACATCATTCTTTAAATTCTTTTGCCCAAATGCCTAAAAGATTAGAATTTGTTAACAATATATAATCACGCTTTACATGGTAACCTGTAATTAAAATATAACACACTATCAAACCAGATAAATAATCAAATTAGGTACAATATGTAAAATGAAATGCAAGGCAACCGTATGAGTTCATCAAGAGAATTTTAAGAGTATTGAAATAAATCAAGAGTCCTACATATGACCATGTCAGTCACCGAACACATTAAGATACTGCAAGCAACCATTATCTATTTCCATTGCTGAATAGTGGTTTTGCTATGCTTAATACTGTCCCTTTAAGAGGAACTCATACACTGTATAGAATGGATAATCTACTAAAATACTTTTAGTCCATGTTTAAAGTCTTTAGATCCATCTGATTTTCTTAATTCCAAATTCAGTCTGTTATACAGTTTAATACCTAAATTGATAACACTTTTCTTGAAAGTTGATGTGTTACAATTTGGCACATGAAAATCATCTTTCCTTCTTGTATTCATTCATTCATCAATAATCTGTCAGATGACAAGTCCACAATCTCTTCCAAAACAGTTCCTGCACTTAATGCGATCTCAAGCTTTCTCCTTCAATTAAGATATCTTCTTCGGTCTTCTTCCTCGTCTTTTGGGCACTTCTATCTGCCCCTCCGGTTTGTTTGTCTCCAGAGGAAACATTTCACATGCATGGTATCTCTGTTTTTTTTTTTAAGAGACTATCCAGGAAAAGTGATAATGTGGTAGTTTTTCCATTTGCTTT